>NW_025956865.1:0-42355 GCF_023159225.1 Perognathus longimembris pacificus | reverse complement strand
TTCATGTCGTTCCTAAATGAGCTTTTATCTCTCTCCCCTCACCACAAATCAGATTCTTCTGAGGAGTTCCCAGTACATTATCCTTTCCCCTGTGTAATTACCTTAGCAAGCTCCAGCTGTTTTTATTCTCAGAAGGTTTACTCCCTGATACACAGCTGCCTACCCCCTTCGTAAGTGCAGGTCCTAAATGAGCTTTTTTCTCTGTTCCTCACCACAATCCAGATTCTTTTGGGGAGTTACCAGTAAAGTAACCATACCAGGAAGTACTTAATTTATTAAGCTACTGCTTTTCTTAATCTCAGTGGAGATCTTTACTGATAAACAGCCACCTACGCAGCATGTTCATGTCGTTCGTAAATGAGCTTTTATCTCTCTCCCCTCACCACAAATCAGATTCTTCTGAGGAGGTCCCAGTACATTATCCTTTCCCCTGTGTAATTACCTTAACAAGCTCCAGCTGTATCTATTCTCAGAAGGTTTACTCCCTGATATACAGCTGCCTACCCCCTTCGTAAGTGCAGGTCCTAAATGAGCTTTTTTCTCTGTTCCCTCACCACAATCCAGATTCTTTTGGGGAGCTACCAGTACAGTAACCATACCAGGAAGTACTTAATTTAGTAAGCTACTGCTCTTCTTAATCTCAGTGGAGATATTTACTGATAAACAGCTGCCTACGCAGCATGTTCATGTCTTTCATAAATGAGCTTTTATCTCTCTCCCCTCACCACAAATCAGATTCTTCTGAGGAGTTCCCAGTACATTATCCTTTCCCCTGTGTAATTACCTCAACAAGCTCCAGCTGGTTTTATTCTCAGAAGGTTTACTCCCTGATATACAGCTGCCTACCCCCTTCGTAAGTGCAGGTCCTAAATGAGCTGTTTTCTCTGTTCCCTCACCACAATCCAGATTCTTTTGGGGAGTTACCAGTACAGTAACCATACCAGGAAGTACTAAATTTATTAAGCTACTGCTTTTCTTAATCTCAGTGGAGATATTTACTGATAAACAGCACTTACGCAGCATGTTCATGTCGTTCCTAAATGAGCTTTTATCTCTCTCCCCTCACAACAAATCAGATTCTTCTGAGGAGTTCCCAGTACATTTTCCTTTCCCCTGTGTAATTACCTTAACAAGCTCCAGCTGGTTTTATTCTCAGCAGGTTTACTCCCTGATATACTGCTGCCTCCCCCCTTCGTAAGTGAAGGTCCTAAATGAGCTGTTTTCTCAGTCCCCTCACCACAATCCAGATTCTTTTGGGGAGTTACCAGTACAGTAACCATACCAGGAAGTACTTAATTTATTAAGCTACTGATTTTCTTAATCTCAGTGGAGATATTTACTGATAAACAGCCACCTACGCAGCATGTTCATGTCGTTCCTAAATGAGCTTTTATCTCTCTCCCCTCACCACAAATCAGATTCTTCTGAGGAGGTCCCAGTACATTATCCTTTCCCCTGTGTAATTACCTTAACAAGCTCCAGCTGTATCTATTCTCAGAAGGTTTACTCCCTGATATACAGCTGCCTACCCCCTTCGTAAGTGCAGGTCCTAAATGAGCTTTTTTCTCTGTTCCCTCACCACAACCCATATTCTTTTGGGGAGTTACCAGTACAGTAATCATACCAGGAAGTACTTAATTTTTTAAGTTACTGCTTTTCTTAATCTCAGTGGAGATATTTACTGATAAACAGCTACCTACGCAGCATGTTCATGTCGTTCTTAAATGAGCTTTTATCTCTCTCCCCTCACCACAAATCAGATTCTTCTAAGGAGTTCCCAGTACATTATCCTTTCCTCTGTTTAATTACCTTAACAAGCTCCAGCTGTTTTTATTCTCAGAAGGTTTACTCCCTTATATACAGCTGCCTACCCCCTCCGTAAGTGCAGGTCCTAAATGAGCTTTTTTCTCTGTTCCCTCACCACAATCCAGATTCTTTTTGGGAGCTACCAGTACAGTAACCATACCAGGAAGTACTTAATTTATTAAGCTACTGCTCTTCTTAATCTCAGTGGAGATATTTACTGATAAACAGCTGCCTACGCAGCATGTTCATGTCTTTCCTAAATGAGCTTTTATCTGTCTCCCCTCACCACAAATGAGATTCTTCTGAGGAGTTCCCAGTACATTATCCTTTCCCCTGTGTAATTACCTTAACAAGCTCCAGCTGGTTTTATTCTCAGAAGGTTTACTCCCTGATATACAGCTGCCTACACCCTTCGTAAGTGCAGGTCCGAAATGAGCTTTTTTCTCTGTTCCCTCACCACAATCCAGATTCTTTTGGGGAGTTACCAGTACAGTAACCATACCAGGAAGTACTTAATTTATTAAACTACTGCTTTTCTTAATCTCAGTGGAGATATTTACTGATAAACAGCTACCTACGCAGCATGTTCATGTCGTTCCTAAATGAGCTTTTATCTCTCTCCCCTCACCACAAATCAGATTCTTCTGAGGAGTTCCCAGTACATTATCCTTTCCCCTGTGTAATTACCTTAACAAGCTCCAGCTGTTTTTATCCTCAGAATTTACTCCCTGATATACAGCTGCCTACCCCATTCGTAACAGCAGGTCCTAAATGAGCTTTTTTCTCTGTTCCCTCACCACAATCCAGATTCTTTTGGGGGGTTACCAGTACAGTAACCATACCAGGAAGTACTTAATTTATTAAGCTACTGATTTTCTTAATATCAGTGGAGATATTTACTGATAAAAAGCTACCTACGCAGCATGTTCATGTCCTTCCTAAATGAGCTTTTATCTCTCTCCCCTCACGACAATGAGATTCTTCTGAGTAGTTCCCAGTACATTATCCTTTTCCCTGTGTAATTACCTTAACAAGCTCCAGCTGTTTTTATTCTCAGAAGGTATACTCCCTGATATACAGCTGCCTACCCCCTTCGTAAGTGCAGGTCTTAAATGAGCTTTTATCTCTCTCCTCTCACCACAAATCAGATTCTTCTGAGGAGTTCCCAGTACATTATCCTTTCCCCTGTGTAATTACCTTAACAAGCTCCAGCTGTTTTTATTCTCAGAAGGTTTACTCCCTGATATACAGCTGCCTACCCCCTTCGTAAGTGCAGGTCCTAAATGAGCTTTTTTCTCTGTTCCCTCACCACAATCCAGATTCTTTTGGGGAGTTACCAGTACAGTAACCATACCAGGAAGTACTTAATTTATTAAGCTACTGCTTTTCTTAATCTCAGTGGAGATATTTACTGATAAACAGCTACCTACGCAGCATGTTCATGTCGTTCCTAAATGAGCTTTTATCTCTCTCCCCTCACCACAAATCAGATTCTTCTGAGGAGTTCCCACTACATTATCCTTTCCCCTGTGTAATTACCTTAACAAGCTCCAGCTGTTTTTATTCTCAGAAGGTTTACTCCCTGATAAACAGCTGCCTACCCCCTTCGTAAGTGCAGGTCCTAAATGAGCTTTTTTCTCTGTTCCTCACCACAATCCAGATTCTTTTGGGGAGTTACCAGTAAAGTAACCATACCAGGAAGTACTTAATTTATTAAGCTACTGCTTTTCTTAATCTCATTGGAGATATTTACTGATAAACAGCCACCTACACAGCATGTTCATGTCGTTCCTAAATGAGCTTTTATCTCTCTCCCCTCACCACAAATCAGATTCTTCTGAGGAGTTCCCAGTTCATTATCCTTTCCCCTGTGTAATTACCTTAGCAAGCTCCAGCTGTTTTTATTCTCAGAAGGTTTACTCCCTGATACACAGCTGCCTACCCCCTTCGTAAGTGCAGGTCCTAAATGAGCTTTTTTCTCTGTTCCTCACCACAATCCAGATTCTTTTGGGGAGTTACCAGTAAAGTAACCATACCAGGAAGTACTTAATTTATTAAGCTACTGCTTTTCTTAATCTCAGTGGAGATATTTACTGATAAACAGCCACCTACGCAGCATGTTCATGTCGTTCCTAAATGAGCTTTTATCTCGCTCCCCTCACCACAAATCAGATTCTTCTGAGGAGGTCCCAGTACATTATCCTTTCCCCTGTGTAATTACCTTAACAAGCTCCAGCTGTATATATTCTCAGAAGGTTTACTCCCTGATATACAGCTGCCTACCCCCTTCGTAAGTGCAGGTCCTAAATGAGCTTTTTTCTCTGTTCCTCACCACAATCCAGATTCTTTTGGGGAGCTACCAGTACAGTAACCATACCAGGAAGTACTTAATTTATTAAGCTACTGCTCTTCTTAATCTCAGTGGAGATATTTACTGATAAACAGCTGCCTACGCAGCATGTTCATGTCTTTTCTAAATGAGCTTTTATCTCTCTCCCCTCACCACAAATCAGATTATTCTGAGGAGTTCTCAGTACATTATCCTTTCCCCTGTGTAATTACCTCAACAAGCTCCAGCTGGTTTTATTCTCAGAAGGTTTACTCCCTGATATACAGCTGCCTACCCCCTTCGTAAGTGCAGGTAGTAAATGAGCTGTTTTCTCTGTTCCCTCAGCACAATCCAGATTCTTTTGGGGAGTTACCAGTACAGTAACCATACCAGGAAGTACTAATTTATTAAGCTACTGCTTTTCTTAATCTCAGTGGAGATATTTATTGATAAACAGCACTTACGCAGCATGTTCATGTCGTTCCTAAATGAGCTTTTATCTCTCTCCCCTCACCACAAATCAGATTCTTCTGAGGAGTTCCCAGTACATTATCCTTTCCCCTGTGTAATTACGTTAACAAGCTCCAGCTGTTTTATTCTCAGCAGGTTTACTCCCTGATATACAGCTGACTACCCCCTTCGTAAGTGCAGGTCCTAAATGAGCTGTTTTCTCTGTTCCCTCACCACAATCCAGATTCTTTTGGGGAGTTACCAGTACAGTAACCATACCAGGAAGTACTTAATTTATTAAGCTACTGATTTTCTTAATCTCAGTGGAGATATTTACTGATAAACAGCCACCTACGCAGCATGTTCATGTCGTTCCTAAATGAGCTTTTATCTCTCTCCCCTCACCACAAATCAGATTCTTCTGAGGAGGTCCCAGTACATTATCCTTTCCCCTGTTTAATTACCTTAACAAGCTCCAGCTGTTTTTATTCTCAGAAGGTTTACTCCCTTATATACAGCTGCCTACCCCCTCCGTAAGTGCAGGTCCTAAATGAGCTTTTTTCTCTGTTCCCTCACCACAATCCAGATTTTTTTGGGAGCTACCAGTACAGTAACCATACCAGGAAGTACTTAATTTATTAAGCTACTGCTCTTCTTAATCTCAGTGGAGATATTTACTGATAAACAGCTGCCTACGCAGCATGTTCATGTCTTTCCTAAATGAGCTTTTATCTGTCTCCCCTCACCACAAATGAGATTCTTCTGAGGAGTTCCCAGTACATTATCCTTTCCCCTGTGTAATTACCTTAACAAGCTCCAGCTGTTTTTATTCTCAGAAGGTTTACTCCCTGATATACAGCTGCTACCCCCTTCGTAAGTGCAGGTCCTAAATGAGCTTTTTTCTCTGTTCCCTCACCACAATCCAGATTCTTTTGGGGAGTTACCAGTACAGTAACCATACCAGGAAATACTTAATTTATTAAGCTACTGATTTTCTTAATCTCAGTGGAGATATTTACTGATAAACAGCTACCTACGCAGCATGTTCATGTCGTTCCTAAATGAGCTTTTATCTCTCTCCCCTCACCACAAATCAGATTCTTCTGAGGAGTTCCCAGTACATTATCCTTTCCCTGTGTAATTACCTTAACAAGCTCCAGCTGTTTTTATTCTCAGAAGGTTACTCCCTGATATACAGCTGCCTACCCCCTTCGTAAGTGCAGGTCCTAAATGAGCTTTTTCTCTGTTCCCTCACCACAATCCAGATTCTTTTGGGAGTTACCAGTACAGTAACCATACCAGGAATTACTTAATTTATTAAGCTCCAGCTGTTTTTATCTCCGAAGGTTTACTCCCTGATATACAGCTGCGTACCCCCTTCGCAGTGTTCATGGTCCTAAATGAGCTTTTTTCTCTGTTCCCTCACCACAATCCAGATTCTTTGGGGAGTTACCAGTACAGTAACCATACCAGGAAGTACTTAATTTATTAAGCTACTGCTTTTCTTAATCTCAGTGGAGATATTTACTGATAAACAGCTGCCTACGCAGCATGTTCATGTCGTCCTAAATGAGCTTTTATCTCTCTCCCCTCACCACAAATCAGATTCTTCTGAGGAGTTCCCAGTACATTATCCTTTCCCCTGTGTAATTACCTTAACAAGCTCCAGCTGTTTTTATTCTCAGAAGGTTTACTCCCTGATACACAGCTGCCTACCCCCTTCGTAAGTGCAGGTCCTAAATGAGCTTTTTCTCTGTTCCTCACCACAATCCAGATTCTTTTGGGGAGTTACCAGTAAAGTAACCATCCCCTGTGAAGTACTTAATTTATTAAGCTACTGCTTTTCTTAATCTCAGTGGAGATATTTACTGATAAACAGCCACCTACGCAGCATGTTCATGTCGTTCCTAAATGAGCTTTTATCTCTCTCCCCTCACCACAAATCAGATTCTTCTGAGGAGTTCCCAGTACATTATCCTTTCCCCTGTGTAATTACCTTAACAAGCTCCAGCTGGTTTTATTCTCAGAAGGTTTACTCCCTGATATACAGCTGCCTACCCCCTTCGTAAGTGCAGGTCCTAAATGAGCTTTTATCTTCTCCCCTCACCACAATCAGATTCTTTTGGGGAGTTACCAGTACAGTACCATACCAGGAAGTACTTAATTTATTAAGCTACTGCTTTTCTTAATCTCAGTGGAGATATTTACTGATAAACAGCTACCTACGCCATGTTCATGTCGTTCCTAAATGAGCTTTTATCTCTCTCCCTCACCACAAATCAGATTCTTCTGAGGAGTTCCCAGTACATTAACCTTTCCCCTCTGTAATTACCTTAACAAGCTCCAGCTGTTTTTATTCTCAGAAGGTTTACTGATATACAGCTGCCTACCCCCTTCGTAAGTGCAGGTCCTAAATGAGCTTTTTTCTCTGTTCCCTCACCACAATCCAGATTCTTTTGGGGAGTTACCAGTACAGTAACCATACCAGGAAGTACTTAATTTATTAAGCAACTGCTTTTCTTAATCTCAGTGGAGATATTCACTGATAAACAGCTACCTACGAAGCATGTTCATGTCGTTCCTAAATGAGCTTTTATCTCTCTCCCCTCACCACAAATCAGATTCTTTTCTGGGAGTTACCAGTACATTATCCTTTACCAGGTAATTACCTTAATTTATTAATACTGCTTTTTTATTCTCAGTGGAGATATTTACTGATAAACAGCTACCCCCTTCGTGTGCATGGTTCCTAAATGAGATTTTTATCTCTGTTCCCCTCACCACAAATCAGATTCTTCTGAGGAGTTACCAGTACATCCTTTCCCCTGTGTAATTACCTTAACAAGCTACTGCTTTTTATTCTCAGAAGGTTTACTCCCTGATATACAGCTGCCTACGCAGCTTCGTAAGTGCAGGTCCTAAATGAGCTTTTTCTCTGTTCCCTCACCACAATCAGATTCTTTTGAGGAGTTACCAGTACAGTAACCTACCAGGAAGTACTTAATTTATTAAGCTACTGCTTTTCTTAATCTCAGTGGAGATATTTACTGATAAACAGCTACCTACGCAGCATGTTCAAGTCGTTCCTAAATGAGCTTTTATCTCTCTCCCCTCACCACAAATCAGATTCTTCTGAGGAGTTCCCAGTACATTATCCTTTACCTGTGTAATTACCTTAACAAGCTCCACTGTTTTTATTCTCAGAAGGTTTACTCCCTGATATACAGCTGCCTACCCTTCGTAAGTGCAGGTCCTAAATGAGCTTTTTCTCTGTTCCCTCACCACAATCCAGATTCTTTTGGGGAGTTCCCAGTACAGGAACCATGGTAATTACTTAATTTATTAAGCCACTGCTTTTTTAATCTCAGTGGAGATATTTACTGATAAACAGCTGCCTACCAGCTTGTAATGTGCATTCCTAAATGAGCTTTTTATCTCTGTTCCCCTCACCACAAATCCAGATTCTTCTGAGGAGTTACCAGTACATCCTTTACCTGTGTAATTACCTTAACAAGCTAGCTGCTTTTTTAATCTCAGTGGAGAAGGTTTACTCCCTGATATACAGCTGCCTACCAGCTTCGTAAGTGCAGGTCCTAAATGAGCTTTTTTCTCTGTTCCCTCACCACAATCCAGATTCTTTTGGGGAGTTACCAGTACAGTAACCATACCAGGAAGTACTTAATTTATTAAGCTACTGCTTTTCTTAATCTCAGTGGAGATATTTACTGATAAACAGCTACCTACGCAGCGTGTTCATGTCGTTCCTAAATGAGTTTTATCTCTCTCCCCTCACCAAAATCAGATTCTTCTGAGGAGTTCCCAGTACATTATCCTTTCCCCTGTGTAATTACTTAACAAGCTACTGCTTTTTTATTCTCAGAAGGTTTACTGATATACAGCTACCTACCCTTCGTAAGTGCAGGTCCTAAATGAGCTTTTTCTCTGTTCCCTCACCAAATCCAGATTCTTTTGGGGAGTTACCCAGTAACATACCAGGAAGTACTTAATTTATTAAGCTACTGCTTTTCTTAATCTCAGATATTTACTGATAAACAGCTACCTACGCAGCATGTTCATGTCGTTCCTAAATGAGCTTTTATCTCTCTCCCCTCACCACAAATCAGATTCTTCTGAGGAGTTACCAGTACATTACCATACCTGTGTAATTACCTTAACAATCTCCAGCTGTTTTTATTCTCAGAAGGTTTACTCCCTGATATACAGCTGCCTACCCCCTTCGTAATGCAGGTCCTAAATGAGCTTTTTTCTCTGTTCCCTCACCACAATCAGATTCTTTGGGAGTTACCAGTACAGTAACCTTTACCAGGAAGTACTTAATTTATTAAGCTACTGCTTTTCTTAATCTCAGTGGAGATATTTACTGATAAACAGCTACCCCCTTCAGCATGTCAGTCGTTCCTAAATGAGCTTTTATCTCTGTTCCCTCACCACAAATCAGATTCTTTGAGGAGTTACCAGTACATTATCCTTTCCCCTGTGTAATTACCTTAATTTATTAAGCAGCTGTTTTTATTCTCAGAATTTACTCCCTGATATACAGCTGCCTACCCCCATGTAAGTGCAGGTCCTAAATGAGCTTTTTCTCTGTTCCCTCACCACAATCCAGATTCTTTTGGGAGTTCCCAGTACATTAACCATACCAGGAAGTACTTAATTTATTAACCACTGCTTTTTTAATCTCAGTGGAGATTACTACTGATAAACAGCTACCTACCTTCATGTTCATGTCGTTCCTAAATGAGCTTTTATCTCTGTTCCCCTCACCACAATCAGATTCTTCTGAGGAGTTACCAGTACATTATCCTTTCCCCTGTGTAATTACCTTAACAAGCTAGCTGTTTTTATCTCAGAAGGTTTACTGATAAACAGCTGCCTACCCCCTTCGTAAGTGCAGGTCTTAAATGAGCTTTTTTCTCTGTTCCCTCACCACAATCCAGATTCTTTGAGGAGTTCCCAGTACAGTAATCCATACCAGGAAGTACTTAATTTACAAGCTACTGCTTTTCTTATTCAGTGGAGATATTTACTGATAAACAGCTACCTACGCAGCGTGTTCATGTCGTTCCTAAATGAGCTTTTATCTCTCTCCCCTCACCACAAATCAGATTCTTCTGAGGATTTCCCAGTACATTATCCTTTACCAGTGTAATTACTTAACAAGCTCCACTGTTTTTATTCTCAGAATTTACTCCCTGATATACAGCTGCCTACCCTTCGTAAGTGCAGGTCCTAAATGAGCTTTTTTCTCTGTTCCCTCACCACAATCCAGATTCTTTTGGGAGTTCCCAGTACAGTAAGCATACCAGGAAGTACTTAATTTAACAAGCTACTGCTTTTTTAATCTCAGATATTTACTGATAAACAGCTGCCTACTTCAGTAAGTGTTCATGGTTCCTAAATGAGCTTTTATCTCTTCCCTCACCACAAATCAGATTCTTCTGAGGAGTTACCAGTACAGTATCCATCCCCTGTTAATTATTAACAAGCTAGCTGTTTTTATTCTCAGTGGAGAAGGTTTACTCCCTGATATACAGCAGCCTACCAGCTTCGTAAGTGCAGGTCCTAAATGAGCTTTTTTCTCTGTTCCCTCACCACAATCCAGATTCTTTTGAGGAGTTACCAGTACAGTCCATACCAGGAAGTACTTAATTTATTAAGCTACTGCTTTTCTTAATCTCAGTGGAGATATTTACTGATAAACAGCTACCTACCAGCATGTTCGTCGTTCCTAAATGAGCTTTTATCTCTCCCCTCACCACAAATCAGATTCTTCTGAGGAGTTCCCAGTACATTAACCTTTACCTACTGTAATTACCTTAACAAGCTCCAGCTGTTTTTATTCTCAGAATTTACTCCCTGATATACAGCTGCCTACCTTCGTAAGTGCAGGTCCTAAATGAGCTTTTTCTCTTCCCTCACCACAATCCAGATTCTTTTGGGGAGTTCCCAGTACATTACCATACCAGGAATTACTTAATTTATTAAGCTACAGCTTTTCTTAATCTCAGTGGAGATATTTACTGATAAACAGCTACCTATGCAGCATGTCATGTCGTCCTAAATGAGCTTTTTTCTCTCTCCCCTCACCACAAATCAGATTCTTCTGAGGAGTTCCAGTACAGTAATCCTTTCCCCTGTGTAATTACCTTAACAAAGTTACCAGCTGTTTTTATCTCAGAAGGTTTACTCCCTGATATACAGCTGCCTACCCTTCGTAAGTGCAGGTCCTAAATGAGCTTTTTCTCTGTTCCCTCACCACAATCCAGATTCTTTTGGGGAGTTCCCAGTACAGTAACCATACCAGGAAGTACTTAATTTATTAAGCTACTGCTTTTCTTAATCTCAGTGGAGATATTTACTGATAAACAGCTACCTACGCAGCGTGTTCATGTCGTTCCTAAATGAGTTTTATCTCTCTCCCTCACCACAAATCAGATTCTTCTGAGGAGTTCCCAGTACATTAATCCTTTCCCCTGTGTAATTACCCTTAACAAGCTCTAGCTGTTTTTATTCTCAGAAGGTTTACTCCCTGATATACAGCAGCCTAGCCCCTTCGTAAGTGCAGGTCCTAAATGAGCTTTTTTCTCTGTTCCCTCACCAAATCCAGATTCTTTTGGGGAGTTCCTGTGCAGTAACATACCAGGAAGTACTTAATTTATTAAGCTACTGCTTTTTATTCTGGAGATATTTACTGATAAACAGCTACCTACGCAGCATGTTCATGTCGTTCCTAAATGAGCTTTTATCTCTTCCCTCACCACAATCAGATTCTTCTGAGGAGTTCCCAGTACATTATCCTTTCCCCTGTGTAATTACCTTAACAATCTCCAGCTGTTTTTATTCTCAGAAGGTTTACTCCCTGATATACAGCTGCCTACCCTTCGTAAGTGCAGGTCCTAAATGAGCTTTTTTCTCTGTTCCCTCACCACAATCTAGATTCTTTTGGGAGTTACCAGTACAGTAACCATACCAGGAAGTACTTATTTATTAAGCTACTGCTTTTCTTAATCTCAGTGGAGATATTTACTGATAAACAGCTACCTATGCAGCATGTTCAGTCGTTCCTAAATGAGCTTTTATCTCTCTCCCCTCACCACAAATCAGATTCTTCTGAGGAGTTCCCAGTACATTATCCTTTCCCCTGTGTAATTACCTTAACAAACCCCAGCTGTTTTTATTCTCAGAAGGTTTACTCCCTGATATACAGCTGCCTACCCCCTTTGTAAGTGCAGGTCCTAAATGAGCTTTTTTCTCTGTTCCCTCACCACAATCCAGATTCTTTGGGGAGTTACCAGTACAGTAACCATACCAGGAAGTACTTAATTTATTAACCGACTGCTTTTCTTAATCTCAGTGGAGATATATACTGATAAACAGCTACCTACACTGCATGTCATGTCGTTACTAAATGAGCTTTTATCTCTCTCCCTCACCACAAATCAGATTCTTCTGAGGAGTTCCCAGTACATTATCCTTTCCCCTGTGTAATTACCTTAACAAGCTCCAGCTGTTTTTATACTCAGAAGGTTTACTCCCTGATATACAGCTGCCTACCCCCTTCGTAAGTGCAGGTCCTAATGAGCTTTTTTCTCTGTTCCCTCACCACAATCCAGATTCTTTTGGGGAGTTACCAGTACAGTAAGCATACCAGGAAGTACTTAATTTATTAAGCTACTGCTTTTCTTAACTCAGTGGAGATATTTACTGATAAACAGCTACCTACGCAGCGTGTTCATGTCGTTCCTAAATGAGCTTTTATCTCTCTCCCCTCACCACAAATCAGATTCTTCTGAGGAGTTCCCAGTACATTATCCTTTCCCCTGTGTAATTACCCTAACAAGCTCCAGCTGTTTTTATTCTCAGAAGGTTTACTCCCTGATATACAGCAGCCTAGCCCCTTCGTAAGTGCAGGTCCTAAATGAGCGTTTTTCTCTGTTCCCTCACCACAATCCAGATTCTTTTGGGGAGTTACCAGTACAGTAAGCATACCAGGAAGTACTTAATTTATTAAGCTACTGCTTTTCTTAATCTCAGTGGAGATATTTACTGATAAACAGCTACCTACGCAGCGTGTTCATGTCGTTCCTAAATGAGCTTTTATCTCTCTCCCCTCACCACAAATCAGATTCTTCTGAGGAGTTCCCAGTACATTATCCTTTCCCCTGTGTAATTACCTTAACAAGCTCCAGCTGTTTTTATTCTTAGAAGGTTTACTCCCTGATATACAGCAGCCTAGCCCCTTCGTAAGTGCAGGTCCTAAATGAGCTTTTTTCTCTGTTCCCTCACCACAATCCAGATTCTTTTGGGGAGTTACCAGTACAGTAAGCATACCAGGAAGTACTTAATTTATTAAGCTACTGCTTTTCTTAATCTCAGTGGAGATATTTACTGATAAACAGCTACCTACGCAGCATGTTCATGTCGTTCCTAAATGAGCTTTTATCTCTCTCCCCTCACCACAAATCAGATTCTTCTGAGGAGTTCCCAGTACATTAACCTTTCCCCTCTGTAATTACCTTAACAAGCTCCAGCTGTTTTTATTCTCAGAAGGTTTACTCCCTGATATACAGCTGCCTACCCCCTTCGTAAGTGCAGGTCCTAAATGAGCTTTTTTCTCTTTTCCCTCACCACAATCCAGATTCTTTTGGGGAGTTACCAGTACAGTAACCATACCAGGAAGTACTTAATTTATTAAGCTACAGCTTTTCTTAATCTCAGTGGAGATATTTACTGATAAACAGCTACCTATGCAGCATGTTCATGTCGTTCCTAAATGAGCTTTTATCTCTCTCCCCTCACCACAAATCAGATTCTTCTGAGGAGTTCCAGTACATTTTCCTTTCCCCTGTGTAATTACCTTAACAAACACCAGCTGTTTTTATTCTCAGAAGGTTTACTCCCTGATATACAGCTGCCTACCCCCTTCGTAAGTGCAGGTCCTAAATGAGCTTTTTTCTCTGTTCCCTCACCACAATCCAGATTCTTTTGGGGAGTTACCAGTACAGTAACCATACCAGGAAGTACTTAATTTATTAAGCTACTGCTTTTCTTAATCTCAGTGGAGATATTTACTGATAAACAGCTACCTACGCAGCATGTTCATGTCGTTCCTAAATGAGCTTTTATCTCTCTCCCCTCACCACAAATCAGATTCTTCTGAGGAGTTCCCAGTACATTATCCTTTCTCCTGTGTAATTACCTTAACAAGCTCCAGCTGTTTTTATTACTCAGAAGGTTTACTCCCTGATATACAGCTGCCTACCCCCTTCGTAAGTGCAGGTCCTAAATGAGCTTTTTTCTCTGTTCCCTCACCACAATCCAGATTCTTTTGGGGAGTTACCAGTACAGTAACCATACCAGGAAGTACTTAATTTATTAAGCTACTGCTTTTCTTAATCTCAGTGGAGATATTTACTGATAAACAGCTACCTACGCAGCATGTTCATGTCGTTCCTAAATGAGCTTTTATCTCTCTCCCCTCACCACAAATCAGATTCTTCTGAGGAGTTCCCAGTACATTATCCTTTCTCCTGTGTAATTACCTTAACAAGCTCCAGCTGTTTTTATTCTCAGAAGGTTTACTCCCTGATATACAGCTGCCTACCCCCTTCGTAAGTGCAGGTCCTAAATGAGCTTTTTTCTCTGTTCCCTCACCACAATCCAGATTCTTTTGGGGAGTTACCAGTACAGTAACCATACCAGGAAGTACTTAATTTATTAAGCTACTGCTTTTCTTAATCTCAGTGGAGATATTTACTGATAAACAGCTACCTACGCAGCATGTTCATGTCGTTCCTAAATGAGCTTTTATCTCTCTCCCCTCACCACAAATCAGATTCTTCTGAGGAGTTCCCAGTACATTATCCTTTCCCCTGTGTAATTACCTTAACAAGCTCCAGCTGTTTTTATTCTCAGAAGGTTTACTCCCTGATATACTGCTGCCTACCCCCTTCGTAAGTGCAGGTCCTAAATGAGCTTTTTTCTCTGTTCCCTCACCACAATCCAGATTCTTTTGGGGAGTTGACCAGTACAGTAACCATACCAGGAAGTACTTAATTTATTAAGCTACTGCTTTTCTTAATCTCAGTGGAGATATTTACTGATAAACAGCTACCTACGCAGCATGTTCATGTCGTTCCTAAATGAGCTTTTATCTCTCTCCCCTCACCACAAATCAGATTCTTCTGAGGAGTTCCCAGTACATTATCCTTTCCCCTGTGTAATTACCTTAACAAGCTCCAGCTGTTTTTATTCTCAGAAGTTTACTCCCTGATATACAGCTGCCTACCCCCTTCGTAAGTGCAGGTCCTAAATGAGCTTTTTTCTCTGTTCCCTCACCACAATCCAGATTCTTTTGGGGAGTTACCAGTACAGTAACCATACCAGGAAGTACTTAATTTATTAAGCTACTGCTTTTCTTAATCTCAGTGGAGATATTTACTGATAAACAGCTACCTACGCAGCATGTTCATGTCGTTCCTAAATGAGCTTTTATCTCTCTCCCCTCACCACAAATCAGATTCTTCTGAGGAGTTCCCAGTACATTATCCTTTCCCTGTGTAATTACCTTAACAAGCTCCAGCTGTTTTTATTCTCAGAAGGTTTACTCCCTGATATACAGCTGCCTACCCCCTTCGTAAGTGCAGGTCCTAAATGAGCTTTTTTCTCTGTTCCCTCACCACAATCCAGATTCTTTTGGGGAGTTACCAGTACAGTAACCATACCAGGAAGTACTTAATTTATTAAGCTACTGCTTTTCTTAATCTCAGTGGAGATATTTACTGATAAACAGCTACCTACGCAGCATGTTCATGTCGTTCCTAAATGAGCTTTTATCTCTCTCCCCTCACCACAAATCAGATTCTTCTGAGGAGTTCCCAGTACATTATCCTTTCCCCTGTGTAATTACCTTAACAAGTTCCAGCTGTTTTTATTCTCAGAAGGTTTACTCCCTGATATACAGCTGCCTACCCCCTTCGTAATTCAGGTCCTAATGAGCTTTTTTCTCTGTTCCCTCACCACAATCCAGATTCTTTTGGGAGTTACCAGTACAGTAACCATACCAGGAAGTACTTAATTTATTAAGCTACTGCTTTTCTTAATCCAGTGGAGATATTTACTGATAAACAGCTACCTACGCAGCATGTTCATGTCGTTCCTAAATGAGCTTTTATCTCTCTCCCCTCACCACAAATCAGATTCTTCTGAGGAGTTCCCAGTACATTATCCTTTCCCCTGTGTAATTACCTTAACAAGCTCCAGCTGTTTTTATTCTCAGAAGGTTTACTCCCTGATATACAGCTGCCTACCCCCTTCGTAAGTGCAGGTCCTAAATGAGCTTTTTTCTCTGTTCCCTCACCACAATCCAGATTCTTTTGGGGAGTTACCAGTACAGTAACCATACCAGGAAGTACTTAATTTATTAAGCTACTGCTTTTCTTAATCTCAGTGGAGATATTTACTGATAAACAGCTACCTACGCAGCATGTTCATGTCGTTCCTAAATGAGCTTTTATCTCTCTCCCCTCACCACAAATCAGATTCTTCTGAGGAGTTCCCAGTACATTATCCTTTCCCCTGTGTAATTACCTTAACAAGCTCCAGCTGTTTTTATTCTCAGAAGGTTTACTCCCTGATATACAGCTGCCTACCCCCTTCTTCAGTGCAGGTCCTAAATGAGCATTTTTCTCTGTTCCCTCACCACAATCCAGATTCTTTTGGGGAGTTACCAGTACAGTAACCATACCAGGAAGTACTTAATTTATTAAGCTACTGCTTTTCTTAATCTCAGTGGAGATATTTACTGATAAACAGCTACCTACGCAGCATGTTCATGTCGTTCCTAAATGAGCTATTATCTCTCTCCCCTCACCACAAATCAGATTCTTCTGAGGAGTTCCCAGTACATTATCCTTTCCCCTGTGTAATTACCTTAACAAGCTCCAGCTGTTTTTATTCTCAGAAGGTTTACTCCCTGATATACAGCTGCCTACCCCCTTCGTAAGTGCAGGTCCTAAATGAGCTTTTTTCTCTGTTCCCTCACCACAATCCAGTTTCTTTTGGAAGTTACCAGTACAGTAACCATACCAGGAAGTACTTAATTTATTAAGCTACTGCTTTTCTTAATCTCAGTGGAGATATTTACTGATAAACTGCTACCTACGCAGCATGTTCATGTCGTTCCTAAATGAGCTTTTATCTCTCTCCCCTCACCACAAATCAGATTCTTCTGAGGAGTTCCCAGTACATTATCCTTTCCCCTGTGTAATTACCTTAACAAGCTCCAGCTGTTTTTATTCTCAGAAGGTTTACTCCCTGATATACTGCTGCCTACCCCCTTCGAAAGTGCAGGTCCTAAATGAGCTTTTTTCTCTGTTCCCTCACCACAATCCAGATTCTTTTGGGGAGTTACCAGTACAGTAACCATACCAGGAAGTACTTAATTTATTAAGCTACTGCTTTTCTTAATTCAGTGGAGATATTTACTGATAAACAGCTACCTATGCAGCATGTTCATGTCGTTCCTAAATGAGCTTTTATCTCTCTCCCCTCACCACAAATCAGATTCTTCTGAAGTTCCCAGTACATTATCCTTTCCCCTGTGTAATTACCTTAACAAGCTCCAGCTGTTTTTATTCTCAGAAGGTTTACTCCCTGATATACAGCTGCCTACCCCCTTCGTAAGTGCAGGTCCTAAATGAGCTTTTTTCTCTGTTCCCTCACCACAATCCAGATTCTTTGGGGAGTTACCAGTACAGTAACCATACCAGGAAGTACTTAATTTATTAAGCTACTGCTTTTCTTAATCTCAGTGAGATATTTACTGATAAACAGCTACCTACGCAGCATGTTCATGTCGTTCCTAAATGAGCTTTTATCTCTCTCCCCTCACCACAAATCAGATTCTTCTGAAGTTCCCAGTACATTATCCTTTCCCCTGTGTAATTACCTTAACAAGCTCCAGCTGTTTTTATTCTCAGAAGGTTTACTCCCTGATATACAGCTGCTACCCCCTTCGTAAGTGCAGGTCCTAAATGAGCTTTTTTCTCTGTTCCCTCACCACAATCCAGATTCTTTTGGGGAGTTACCAGTACAGTAACCATACCAGGAAGTACTTAATTTATTAAGCTACTGCTTTTCTTAATCTCAGTGGAGATATTTACTGATAAACAGCTACCTACGCAGCATGTTCATGTCGTTCCTAAATGAGCTTTTATCTCTCTCCCCTCACCACAAATCAGATTCTTCTGAGGAGTTCCCAGTACATTATCCTTTCCCCTGTGTAATTACCTTAACAAGCTCCAGCTGTTTTTATTCTCAGAATTTTACTCCCTGATATACAGCTGCCTACCCCCTTCGTAAGTGCAGGTCCTAAATGAGCTTTTTTCTCTGTTCCCTCACCACAATCCAGATTCTTTGGGGAGTTACCAGTACAGTAACCATACCAGGAAGTACTTAATTTATTAAGCTACTGCTTTTCTTAATCTCAGTGGAGATATTTACTGATAAACAGCTACCTACGCAGCATGTTCATGTCGTTCCTAAATGAGCTTTTATCTGTCTCCCCTCACCACAAATCAGATTCTTCTGAAGTTCCCAGTACATTATCCTTTCCCCTGTGTAATTACCTTAACAAGCTCCAGCTGTTTTTATTCTCAGAAGGTTTACTCCCTGATATACAGCTGCCTACCCCCTTCGTAAGTGCAGGTCCTAAATGAGCTTTTTTCTCTGTTCCCTCACCACAATCAGATTCTTTTGGGGAGTTACCAGTACAGTAACAATACCAGGAAGTACTTAATTTATTAAGCTACTGCTTTTCTTAATCTCAGTGGAGATATTTACTGATAAACAGCTACCTACGCAGCATGTTCATGTCGTTCCTAAATGAGCTTTTATCTCTCTCCCCTCACCACAAATCAGATTCTTCTGAGGAGTTCCCAGTACATTATCCTTTCCCCTGTGTAATTACCTTAACAAGTTCCAGCTGTTTTTATTCTCAGAAGGTTTACTCCCTGATATACAGCTGCCTACCCCCTTCGTAATTCAGGTCCTAAATGAGCTTTTTTCTCTGTTCCCTCACCACAATCCAGATTCTTTTGGGGAGTTACCAGTACAGAAACCATACCAGGAAGTACTTAATTTATTAAGCTACTGCTTTTCTTAATCTCAGTGGAGATATTTACTGATAAACAGCTACCTACGCAGCGTGTTCATGTCGTTCCTAAATGAGCTTTTATCTCTCTCCCCTCACCAAAATCAGATTCTTCTGAGGAGTTCCCAGTACATTATCCTTTCCCCTGTGTAATTACCTTAACAAGCTCCAGCTGTTTTTATTCTCAGAAGGTTTACTCCCTGATATACAGCTGCCTACCCCCTTCGTAAGTGCAGGTCCTAAATGAGCTTTTTTCTCTGTTCCCTCACCACAATCCAGATTCTTTTGGGGAGTTACCAGTACAGTAACCATACCAGGAAGTTCTTAATTTATTAAGCTACTGCTTTTCTTAATCTCAGTGGAGATATTTACTGATAAACAGCTACCTACGCAGCATGTTCATGTCGTTCCTAAATGAGCTTTTATCTCTCTCCCCTCACCACAAATCAGATTCTTCTGAGGAGTTCCCAGTACATTATCCTTTCCCCTGTGTAATTACCTTAACAAGCTCCAGCTGTTTTTATTCTCAGAAGGTTTACTCCCTGATATACAGCTGCCTACCCCCTTCGTAAGTGCAGGTCCTAAATGAGCTTTTTTCTCTGTTCCCTCACCACAATCAGATTCTTTGGGGAGTTACCAGTACAGTAACAATACAAGGAAGTACTTAATTTATTAAGCTACTGCTTTTCTTAATCTCAGTGGAGATATTTACTGATAAACAGCTACCTACGCAGCATGTTCATGTCGTTCCTAAATGAGCTTTTATCTCTCTCCCTCACCACAAATCAGATTCTTCTGAGGAGTTCCCAGTACATTATCCTTTCCCCTGTATAATTACCTTAACAAGCTCCAGCTGTTTTTATTCTCAGAAGGTTTACTCCCTGATATACAGCTGCCTACCCCCTTCGAAAGTGCAGGTCCTAAATGAGCTTTTCTCTGTTCCCTCACCACAATCCAGATTCTTTGGGGAGTTACCAGTACAGTAACCATACCAGGAAGTACTTAATTTATTAAGCTACTGCTTTTCTTAATCTCAGTTGAGATATTTACTGATAAACAGCTACCTACGCAGCATGTTCATGTCGTTCATAAATGAGCTTTTATCTCTCTCCCCTCACCACAAATCAGATTCTTCTGAAGTTCCAGTACATTATCCTTTCCCCTGTGTAATTACCTTAACAAGCTCCAGCTGTTTTTATTCGCAGAAGGTTTACTCCCTGATATACAGTTGCTACCCCCTTCGTAAGTGCAGGTCCTAAATGAGCTTTTTTCTCTGTTCCCTCACCACAATCCAGATTCTTTTGGGGAGTTACCAGTACAGTAACCATACCAGGAAGTACTTAATTTATTAAGCTACTGCTTTTCTTAATCTCAGTGGAGATATTTACTGATAAACAGCTACCTACGCAGCATGTTCATGTCGTTCCTAAATGAGCTTTTATCTCTCTCCCCTCACCACAAATCAGATTCTTCTGAGGAGTTCCCAGTACATTATCCTTTCCCCTGTGTAATTACCTTAACAAGCTCCAGCTGTTTTTATTCTCAGAATTTTACTCCTGATATACAGCTGCCTACCCCCTTCGTAAGTGCAGGTCCTAAATGAGCTTTTTCTCTGTTCCCTCACCACAATCCAGATTCTTTGGGGAGTTACCAGTACAGTAACCATACCAGGAAGTACTAATTTATTAAGCTACTGCTTTTCTTAATCTCAGTGGAGATATTTACTGATAAACAGCTACCTACGCAGCATGTTCATGTCGTTCCTAAATGAGCTTTTATCTGTCTCCCCTCACCACAAATCAGATTCTTCTGAAGTTCCCAGTACATATCCTTTCCCCTGTGTAATTACCTTAACAAGCTCCAGCTGTTTTTATTCGCAGAAGGTTTACTCCCTGATATACAGCTGCCTACCCCCTTCGTAAGTGCAGGTCCTAAATGAGCTTTTTTCTCTGTTCCCTCACCACAATCAGATTCTTTTGGGGAGTTACCAGTACAGTAACCATACAGGAAGTACTTAATTTATTAAGCTACTGCTTTTCTTAATCTCAGTGGAGATATTTACTGATAAACAGCTACCTACGCAGCATGTTCTGTCGTTCCTAAATGAGCTTTTATCTGTCTCCCCTCACCACAAATCAGATTCTTCGGAAGTTCCCAGTACATTATCCTTTCCCCTGTGTAATTACCTTAACAAGCTCCAGCTGCTTTTATTCTCAGAAGATTTACTCCCTGATATACAGCTGCCTACCACCTTCGTAAGTGCAGGTCCTAAATGAGCTTTTTTCTCTGTTCCCTCACCACAATCCAGATTCTTTTGGGAGTTACCAGTACAGTAACCATACCAGGAAGTACTTAATTTATTAAGCTACTGCTTTTCTTAATCTCAGTGGAGATATTTACTGATAAACAGCTACCTATGCAGCATGTTCATGTCGTTCCTAAATGAGCTTTTATCTCTCTCCCCTCACCACAAATCAGATTCTTCTGAGGAGTTCCCAGTACATTATCCTTTCCCCTGTGTAATTACCTTAACAAGCTCCAGCTGTTTTTATTCTCAGAAGGTTTACTCCCTGATATACAGCTGCCTACCCCCTTCGTAAGTGCAGGTCCTAAATGAGCTTTTTTCTCTGTTCCCTCACCACAATCCAGATTCTTTTGTGAGTGACCAGTACAGTAACCATACCAGGAAGTACTTAATTATTAAGCTACTGCTTTTCTTAATCTCAGTGGAGATATTTACTGATAAACTGCTACCTACGCAGCATGTTCATGTCGTTCCTAAATGAGCTTTTATCTCTCTCCCCTCACCACAAATCAGATTATTCTGAGGAGTTCCCAGTACATTATCCTTTCCCCTGTGTAATTACCTTAACAAGCTCCAGCTGTTTTTATTCTCAGAAGGTTTACTCCCTGATATACAGCTGCCTACCACCTTCGTAAGTGCAGGTCCTAAATGAGCTTTTTCTCTGTTCCCTCACCACAATCCAGATTCTTTTGTGAAGTGACCAGTACAGTAACCATACAGGAAGTACTTAATTTATTAAGCTACTGCTTTTCTTAATCTCAGTGGAGATATTTACTGATAAACTGCTACCTTCGCAGCATGTTCATGTCGTTCTAAATGAGCTTTTATCTCTCTCCCCTCACCACAATCAGATTCTTCTGAGAGTTCCCAGTACATTATCCTTTCTCCTGTTTAATTACCTTAACAAGCTCCAGCTGTTTTTATTCTCAGAATTTACTCCCTGATATACAGCAGTCTACCCCCTTCGTAAGTGCAGGTCCTAAATGAGCTTTTTTCTCTGTTCCCTCACCACAATCCAGATTCTTTTGTGAAGTTCCAGTACAGTAACCATACCAGGAAGTACTTAATTTATTAAGCTACTGCTTTTCTTAATCTCAGTGGAGATATTTACTGATAAACAGCTACGAACGCAGCATGTTCATGTCGTTCCTAAATGAGCTTTTATCTCTCTCCCCTCACCACAAATCAGATTCTTCTGAGGAGTTCCCAGTACATTACCTTTACCTGTGTAATTACCTTAACAAGCTACAGCTGTTTTTATTCTCAGAGGGTTTACTCCCTGATATACAGCTGCCTACCCCCTTCGTAAGTGCAGGTCCTAAATGAGCTTTTTTCTGTTCCCTCACCACAATCCAGATTCTTTTGGAGAGTTACCAGTACAGTAACCATACCAGGAAGTACTTAATTTATTAAGCTCTGCTTTTCTTAATCTCAGTGGAGATATTTACTGATAAACAGCTACCTACGCAGCATGTTCATGTCGTTCCTAAATGAGCTTTTATCTCTCTCCCCTCACCACAAATCAGATTCTTCTGAGGAGTTCCCAGTACATTATCCTTTCCCTGTGTAATTACCTTAACAAGCTCCAGCTGTTTTTATCTCAGAAGGTTTACTCCCTGATATACAGCTGCCTACCCCTTCGTAAGTGCAGGTCCTAAATGAGCTTTTTTCTCTGTTCCCTCACCACAATCCAGATTCTTTTGGGGAGTTACCAGTACAGTAACCATACCAGGAAGTACTTAATTTATTAAGCTACTGCTTTTCTTAATCTCAGTGGAGATATTTACTGATAAACAGCTACCTACGCAGCATGTTCATGTCGTTCCTAAATGAGCTTTTATCTCTCTCCCCTCACCACAAATCAGATTCTTCTGAGGAGTTCCCAGTACATTATCCTTTCCCCTGTGTAATTACCTTAACAAGCTCCAGCTGTTTTTATTCTCAGAAGGTTTACTCCCTGATATACAGCTGCCTACCCCCTTCGTAAGTGTAGGTCCTAAATGAGCTTTTTTCTCTGTTCCCTCACCACAATCCAGATTCTTTGGGGAGTTACCAGTACAGTAACCATACCAGGAAGTACTTAATTTACTAAGCTACTGCTTTTCTTAATCTCAGTGGAGATATTTACTGATAAACAGCTACCTCGCAGCATGTTCATGTCGTTCCTAAATGAGCTTTTATCTCGCTCCCCTCACCACAAATCAGATTCTTCTGAAGTTCCCAGTACATTATCCTTTCCCCTGTGTAATTACCTTAACAAGCTCCAGCTGTTTTTATTCTCAGAAGGTTTACTCCCTGATATACAGCTGCCTACCCCCTTCGTAAGTGCAGGTCCTAAATGAGCTTTTATCTCTCTCCCCTCACCACAAATCAGATTCTTCTGAAGTTCCCAGTACATTATCCTTTCCCCTGTGTAATTACCTTAACAAGCTCCAGCTGTTTTTATTCTCAGAAGGTTTACTCCCTGATATACAGCTGCCTACCCCCTTCGTAAGTGCAGGTCCTAAATGAGCTTTTTTCTCTGTTCCCTCACCACAATCCAGATTCTTTTGGGGAGTTACCAGTACAGTAACCATACCAGGAAGTACTTAATTTATTAAGCTACTGCTTTTCTTAATCTCAGTGGAGATATTTACTGATAAACAGCTACCTGCGCAGCATGTACATGTCGTTCCTAAATGAGCTTTTATCTCTCTCCCCTCACAAATCAGATTCTTCTGAATTGTTCCCAGTACATTATCCTTTCCCCTGTGTAATTACCTTAACAAGCTCCAGCTGTTTTTATCTCAGAAGGTTTACTCCCTGATATACAGCTGCCTACCCCCTTCGTAAGTGCAGGTCCTAAATGAGCTTTTATCTCTCTGCCCTCACCACAAATCAGATTCTTCTGAATTGTTCCCAGTACATTATCCTTTCCCCTGTGTAATTACCTTAACAAGCTCCAGCTGTTTTTATTCTCAGAAGGTTTACTCCCTGATATACAGCTGCCTACCATCTTCGTAAGTGCAGGTCCTAAATGAGTTTTTTCTCTGTTCCCTCACCACAATCCAGATTCTTTTGGGGAGTTACCAGTACAGTAACCATACCAGGAAGTACTTAATTTATTAAGCTACTGCTTTTCTTAATCTCAGTGTAGATATTTACTGATAAACAGCTACGTACGCAGCATGTTCATGTCGTTCCTAAATGAGCTTTTATCTCTCTCCCCTCACCACAAATCAGATTCTTCTGAGGAGTTCCCAGTACATTATTCTTTCCCCTGTGTAATTACCTTAACAAGCTCCAGGTGTTTTTATTCTCAGACGGTTTACTCCCTGATATACATCTGCCTACCCCCTTCGAAAGTGCAGGGCATAAATGAACTTTTTTCTCTGTTCCCTCACCACAAGCCAGATTCTTTGGGGAGTTACCAGTACAGTAAACATACCAGGAAGTACTTAATTTATTAAGCTACTGCTTTTCTTAATCTCAGTGGAGATATTTACTGATAAACAGCTACCTACCCAGCATGTTCATGTCGTTCCTAAATGAGCTTTTATCTCTCTCCCCTCACCACAAATCAGATTCTTCTGAGGAGTTCCCAGTACATTATCCATTCCCCTGTGTATTTACCTTAACAACTTCAGCTTTTTTTATTCTCAGAAGGTTCACTCCCTGATATACAGCTGCCTACACCCTTCGAAATTGCAGGTCCTAAATGAGCTTTTTTCTCTGTTCCCTCACCACAATCCAGATACTTTGGGGAGTTACCAGTACAGTAACCATACCAGGAAGTACTTAATTTATTAAGCTACTGCTTTTCTTAATCTCAGTGGAGATATTTACTGATAAACAGCTACCTACGCAGCATGTTCATGTCGTTCCTAAATGAGCTTTTATCTCTCTCCCTCACCACAAATCAGATTCTTCTGAGGAGTTCCCAGTACATTATCCTTTCCCCTGTGTAATTACCTTAACAAGCTCCAGCTGTTTTTATTCTCAGAAGTTTACTCCCTGATATACAGCTGCCTACCCCCTTCGAAAGTGCAGGTCCTAAATGAGCTTTTTTCTCTGTTCCCTCACCACAATCCAGATTCTTTGGGGAGTTACCAGTACAGTAACCATACCAGGAAGTACTTAATTTATTAAGCTACTGCTTTTCTTAATCTCAGTGGAGATATTTACTGATAAACAGCTACCTACGCAGCATGTTCATGTCGTTCCTAAATGAGCTTTTATCTCTCTCCCCTCACCACAAATCAGATTCTTCTGAGGAGTTCCCAGTACATTATCCTTTCCCCTGTGTAATTACCTTAACAAGCTCCAGCTGTTTTTATTCTCAGAAGGTTTACTCCCTGATATACAGCTGCCTACCCCCTTCGTAAGTGCAGGTCCTAAATGAGCTTTTTTCTCTGTTCCCTCACCACAATCCAGATTCTTTGGGGAGTTACCAGTACAGTAACCATACCAGGAAGTACTTAATTTATTAAGCTACTGCTTTTCTTAATCTCAGTGGAGATATTTACTGATAAACAGCTACCTACGCAGCATGTTCATGTCGTTCCTAAATGAGCTTTTATCTCTCTCCCCTCACCACAAATCAGATTCTTCTGAATTGTTCCCAGTACATTATCCTTTCCCCTGTGTAATTACCTTAACAAGCTCCAGCTGTTTTTATTCTCAGAAGGTTTACTCCCTGATATACAGCTGCCTACCCCTTCGTAAGTGCAGGTCCTAAATGAGCTTTTTTCTCTGTTCCCTCACCACAATCCAGATTCTTTTGGGGAGTTACCAGTACAGTAACCATACCAGGAAGTACTTAATTTATTAAGCTACTGCTTTTCTTAATCTCAGTGGAGATATTTACTGATAAACAGCTACCTACGCAGCATGTTCATGTCGTTCCTAAATGAGCTTTTATCTCTCTCCCCTCACCACAAATCAGATTCTTCTGAGGAGTTCCCAGTACATTATCCTTTCCCCTGTGTAATTACCTTAACAAGCTCCAGCTGTTTTTATTCTCAGAAGGTTTACTCCCTGATATACAGCTGCCTACCCCTTCGTAAGTGCAGGTCCTAAATGAGCTTTTTTCTCTGTTCCCTCACCACAATCCAGATTCTTTTGGGGAGTTACCAGTACAGTAACCATACCAGGAAGTACTTAATTTATTAAGCTACTGCTTTTCTTAATCTCAGTGGAGATATTTACTGATAAACAGCTACCTACGCAGCATGTTCATGTCGTTCCTAAATGAGCTTTTATCTCTCTCCCCTCACCACAAATCAGATTCTTCTGAGGAGTTCCCAGTACATTATCCTTTCCCCTGTGTAATTACCTTAACAAGCTCCAGCTGTTTTTATTCTCAGAAGGTTTACTCCCTGATATACAGCTGCCTACCCCCTTCGTAAGTGCAGGTCCTAAATGAGCTTTTTTCTCTCTTCCCTCACCACAATCCAGATTCTTTTGGGGAGTTACCAGTACAGTAACCATACCAGGAAGTACTTAATTTATTAAGCTACTGCTTTTCTTAATCTCAGTGGAGATATTTACTGATAAACAGCTACCTACGCAGCATGTTCATGTCGTTCCTAAATGAGCTTTTATCTCTCTCCCCTCACCACAAATCAGATTCTTCTGAGGAGTTCCCAGTACATTATCCTTTCCCCTGTGTAATTACCTTAACAAGCTCCAGCTGTTTTTATTCTCAGAAGGTTTACTCCCTGATATACAGCTGCCTACCCCCTTCGTAAGTGTAGGTCCTAAATGAGCTTTTTTCTCTGTTCCCTCACCACAATCCAGATTCTTTTTTGGAGTTTCCAGTACAGTAACCATACCAGGAAGTACTTAATTTATTAAGCTACTGCTTTTCTTAATCTCAGTGGAGATATTTACTGACAAACAGCTACCTGCGCAGCATGTTCATGTCGTTCCTAAATGAGCTTTTATCTCTCTCCCCTCACCACAAATCAGATTCTTCTGAATTGTTCCCAGTACATTATCCTTTCCCCTGTGTAATTACCTTAACAAGCTCCAGCTGTTTTTATACTCAGAAGGTTTACTCCCTGATATACAGCTGCCTACCCCCTTCGTAAGTGCAGGTCCTAAATGAGCTTTTATCTCTCTCCCCTCACCACAAATCAGATTCTTCTGAATTGTTCCCAGTACATTATCCTTTCCCCTGTGTAATTACCTTTACAAGCTCCAGCTGTTTTTATTCTCAGAAGGTTTACTCCCTGATATACAGCTGCCTACCACCTTCGTAAGTGCAGGTCCTAAATGAGTTTTTTCTCTGTTCCCTCACCACAATCCAGATTCTTTTGGGGAGTTACCAGTACAGTAACCATACCAGGAAGTACTTAATTTATTAAGCTACTGCTTTTCTTAATCTCAGTGGAGATATTTACTGATAAACTGCTACGTACGCAGCATGTTCATGTCGTTCCTAAATGAGCTTTTATCTCTCTCCCCTCACCACAAATCAGATTCTTCTGAGGAGTTCCCAGTACATTATCCTTTCCCCTGTGTAATTACCTTAACAAGCTCCAGCTTTTTTTATTCTCAGAAGGTTTACTCCCTGATATACAGCTGCCTACCCCCTTCGTAAGTGCAGGTCCTAAATGAGCTTTTTTCTCTGTTCCCTCACTACAATCCAGATTCTTTTGGGGAGTTACCAGTACAGTAACCATACCAGGAAGTACTTAATTTATTAAGCTACTGCTTTTCTTAATCTCAGTGGAGATATTTACTGATAAACAGCTACCTACGCAGCATGTTCATGTCGTTCCTAAATGAGCTTTTATCTCTCTCCCCTCACCACAAATCAGATTTTTCTGAGGAGTTCCCAGTACATTATCCTTTCCCCTGTGTAATTACCTTAACAAGCTCCAGCTGTTTTTATTCGCAGAAGGTTTACTCCCTGATATACAGCTGCCTACCCCCTTCGTAAGTGCAGGTCCTAAATGAGCTTTTTTCTCTGTTCCCTCACCACAATAGAGATTCTTTTGGGGAGTTACCAGTACAGTAACAATACCAGGAAGTACTTAATTTATTAAGCTACTGCTTTTCTTAATCTCAGTGGAGATATTTACTGATAAACAGCTACCTACGCAGCAAGTTCATGTCGTTCCTAAATGAGCTTTTATCTCTCTCCACTCACCACAAATCAGATTCTTCTGAGGAGTTACCAGTACATTATCCTTTCCCCTGTGTAATTACCTTAACAAGCTCCAGCTGTTTTTATTCTCAGAAGGTTTACTCCCTGATATACAGCTGCCTACCCCCTTCGAAAGTGCAGGTCCTAAATGAGCTTTTTTCTCTGTTCCCTCACCACAATCCAGATTCTTTGGGGAGTAACCAGTACAGTAACCATACCAGGAAGTACTTAATTTATTAAACTACTGCTTTTCTTAATCTCAGTGGAGATATTTACTGATAAACAGCTACCTACGCAGCATGTTCATGTCGTTCCTAAATGAGCTTTTATCTCTCTCCCCTCACCACAAATCAGATTCTTCTGAATTGTTCCCAGTCCATTATCCTTTCCCCTGTGTAATTACCTTAACAAGCTCCAGGTGTTTTTATTCGCAGAAGGTTTACTCCCTGATATACAGCTGCCTACCCCATTCGTAAGTGCAGGTCCTAAATGAGCTTTTTTCTCTGTTCCCTCACCACAATCCAGATTCTTTTGGGGAGTTACCAGTACAGTAACTGTTGGGTTTCTGGACACCCCCTTTCTCCCCCCACGGGGAGTATGGTAACCACAAACTCTATGAAAGAGCACCCAGCCTGGCCCTCCGCCAACGGAAGGCCAAAGGCGTGCTCACATGGGCAAACGCTAAGTTGAGGACGGGTTGCTGAAGCTTCCCCTCCCCCCAGTTCCCCCCACATGTTACCGAGGGCGGAGGCGAAAAGGAAGGCATCAGGGACACGCTGCGGTGGTGAAAAGCGTCTCAAAGACTTTAATATGGAAGGGCACTTATATAGAAGTAATGGCGGGGGGAGAAAGGGGGACTGGCCAAAGGGTCAGTCATAGGCTAGGGGTCACGTTCATCAAGTGACATCACGAAACTTCCCTTTGTGGGCGGGACAACCCCATCATGGTGGCACGCACGTGTTCACCTCCCAAGGGGTGGAGGTCAAAAGGTGGGAGGGGCTTCTATTGTCCCAAGGCTGGTGGAAGGGCAGTCTTTCCCAGGCCATAATAATCCCCAACATCTCCCCCTTTTTGTTTTTTTCAATAAGCAGGGGATGCTGTAAACACATGGCATGTGTGGGCATAAGGCAAATGCTGACATAAGATCTGTGGGGCCCCTTCCACAAAACTGGGGTGAGGGGTAGGTAAGGGTCCATCCATCTGGCTATGTCCAGAAGTCAGAATCCTCAGCTGGTTTCTGCCAAGTGCAGGAAGGTGCAGACAGCAGCCCTCTTTTGTTGGTGAGGTAGAAGCTGAAACTCTGGCATTCCCGGCAGTTCGCAGTAGCTGATAACTCAAACATAAGTGATTAGTAAAACATTCTTTTATATAAACATTGAAGCCAAGGTGTTAAACCTTTGCATTTACCCTTTTAAACATTTCTATCATAAAACATTGGGGTTGAGTGTCAATACCCTCAGCTCCTATTTTCTTTCCAACGGGACTCCCCAAGTCTAGCAGCAGGGGGAGAGGAAAGGAAGAAGCATGGTGCAAAATTCCTTTGGTTTCTTTGTGTGACGCTGTAGGCAGTATTGCCACAGCAAAACATTGAGCCATGAGATGCTCAAGAAGGAATCTAGAAAGCAAACAAGGAAAGGAAGCTTGGTTGCTTCCTACCGTAGGCAGTCCTACTTTCCATATTTTCATGGGAGAGCAGAAGTCCAACATGGTCCTCCTTTTCCTGAAGAGAACAAGAAAACATTTCTCCAGAGTGGGTGCTCTGGGTTTAATTTTCCAATCTGGAAAAACACATATACTGTACTCCATCCCACACTGATTCGGGATGATTTAAAATTTCTGGATAATTAACATAAGCATAACTAATCCTTAATTAATCCTAGGGAATCCTTAATTAATCCTGGGGAATACCTCCCCCTTTTGTTTTTTAAAATTATGACACCGGCGGCCACCAGGCAGGGAGTATGGATGGAGGTCTCGTCTTCTGTAGCTACTTCCTGCTGTCAAGGGGGCGACGTAAATCAAGGGCCCCTGGTCAGCCTGGCAGTCCGGTGTGGCTGGCAAAAAGTCCCCATCATTACCATGAGTATGGTCACTAGGGCCAGAGAGCGCTATGGTTTTCTCCAGCCCCCCCTGAGTCTTTGGGCATACCCAGAAGTTTCCAAGGCTGGTGCCTCCAGGGTTCAGGCCTGTGTTAGGGTGACGACTGTGAACGGCAAATTCCCCATTGGAGATCTCAGCAAGAGATGTTATTCTGTCAAAAGACACTTTTGAAAAGGTCAGGCAAAGTATCGACAAGTTCTCAGAGCTGGTTGGCATGAATGGCATAGAACACACCCTTGGCATAAGCCAGGAACAGTTCCCTTTTGGAGCATAAACCCAATTGTAAAGTGAATGAGTAAGGAGAAACGACTGAAAGAAGTGGTTAATGATAGAAAACTGGTTTGGCATAGCCAGTCAGAGGCAAAATAAATAAATATATATATACACCTATATACAACTGGCAAAAAGGAAGGAAATGGACAGGAATTATCTCTCTCGATTTCCCGGCTCTGATCCATTTTGAAAGGGTGAAACAAGGCAGCTCCCTTTAGGATAATATGGCACCATTCTCCTCTCACTCCACTCCACCTTTCCGTCTCCTGGACTGGCTAAGTCCCAGGAATTTTAACGTTTGTGGCTGGAATTGCATTTTCCCATCCGCGTTTGAACTCGGGGCCTGAGCACTGTCCATGAGCACTTTCGCTCAAGGCTAGTGCTCTACCACTTGAGTCACGGTGCTGCTTCAGCCTTTTGCTCGCTCTCTGTGGTTGAGCTCTCAATCTGGCTCTTTGCTGTTTAACTGGGAGGTGGGATTTTGGAGAAATTTTTTTCCTTTTGCCCGGGCTGGCTTTGAACTATCCAGGGAGTCATAGTCCTACAAGCCCTTTTTATTCCCAATTGAGCAACAAGGAAAAAACACAACAGAGATAATCCATTTGTAACCCGTTGAGAACTGACCAAAAACTGCTTGTGAAGGTTTGGCTATAACACTTAGAAAACATGAGATTTACATGCCATCAACTTGAATCACGCCATTGAATCCCACTGGCAAGTGAAAGAGAACACAGATAAATGACAACCAAGGGCAAAGGGTTAAAGCATTGTGGAATCCTCAGTCTCGGAAGTGGCTGCGTCCCTCATCCCCATTTGGCAAGTTCCATGCCATGCGATGGGGAACTCGAGGCAAGGCTGTAGTGGTTTCTCTTGCTCGCATCTTGCTCTGGGTTGCCTGCAAAATTTCTATATAGATTGGTTAGGGTGTTCAAAAATTTTCAGCACTTCTGGCTCTGGTATATCGATGCCCTTCTGGTTTAAGCAGGGTGAAAAGACTTTCTTAATCACAAAATTCAAAGACTTTCTTAATCCCAAAATTTTACCTGGCTAGCTGTGACCACTAACATAACTATGGTGATTTAACCTGGAGTAACTGTTAAGATGGAACTATTCACATCCTACTCAAGGCTCATAAATCATTCGAGCAGCTTCCAATGGGAGAGAGAGCAAAGAATCATTAGTAGTGAAACAAGGCAGTTTGGGAACAGAATGTGGTGGCATCTTCCTATATCCAGGAGCTGCGACCGTCCATGCGGCTAGAACATCTGTCCACCTGTATCCTATAAAGCAGTATATTAATCCTGGGTCAGGAAAGTTGAGGTTAATAGTCACATTTGTATGAAGCAATCTCAATTTCTTGATCTTGAGAGGTTATGAGAACACAGGAGAGAAAATGGGAAGGTAAAATCTTAATTTATGCCAAAGAGTTGTTAAGGCTACATGCACACTTAACTTTTAACACACTGAGTATAAAATAACATGCTGATTTTATACCATTGTGCTTTTACTACATGCTGCATATTTGAACCTTATGGAAACACACTGAATATAAAATAACATACTGGTGTACTTTTACCACATGTTGTATATTTGAACCTTATGGAAATTTTTATAGGCACCTTTATCTCCATCGAACACCGGGATGGAAACCTATTGTTATGCTTTTAAATCTTACCAACATCCACACGCGCGCGCGCACACACACACACACACACACAAAAATACCTGAGCGCTCTTTAAAAATTGCTTTGATTGGCCATTTAAATTTTCTGGAATTCCAGCGGCAAATGATATTAATTTGCCCATAATAGAACCACGTGGTTGAATAAAAAAAAACAAAAGGGAAACCTGTTAATTACACACTCCCAACATGACAATTTTTAAATCACAGTGGACAAGCAAACCCTTTTATCCATCTAGAAAAACTCCAGTTGATTTTATCTCTTTGAACTGGTAAACATGGAAGTTCAATCAAATTACCTATTGCTGTATCAAAACTCTTTGTTTTCCTTTCAATATTCCATTTTATTTTATAACTTCAGACTTTCCTGGCTCCAACCCCGTCTGCAGCTGTGAGTCTGACACAGAGAGAACATGCAGGCAAGCACAGCGGGGTGCTTGCCTCTCTCAGCTGCAGCGCAATCGGCCAGCCCAGGCGAGTCTGGCACGCCCCTCACCTGGGGGGAATGGGTGGGGCCCCGCCTCCAATATGGCGTGCCCCATTGTGCTCCACGTGTGTGTTAAGTCAGAGAAATCAGGATTCAACCAACTCACCCGAATTTCTGAGCTTAACGACCATCGGCGGGCATAAAGCAGTTTGCCGGGCTGCAGCAGGTCCAGCCACTCCAGGGCTGCTGCCGCCGCTGCTGCCGCCCACGCACCCCAACTGGGACACCGTCCCATGGTCTAAACTGCACGCCACGCTTTTTTTTTTTTTTAAGTCCATCCGCGGGCTGGGGCCGCACTGGCTCCAGCCCAGCCATTGTAAATACAAGTCTGGCCAAAGCAGCAGCCATCCCTACCGCTCTGCCGCCGCCATGCCACAGCTTCCCCCATGGTGGAACCGCGCTTCCGCCACGCCGTGCTCGGCCCGCCACACTTGGCTGCCTAAATGATACCGCAAAAGACGCCTGGTGCCGCCCGGGGCCACACGAGCCCCAGCCCACGCACCTCGCAAACCCAGGGTGGCGCGGAGCCCAGTGTACTCACGCTCAGCCCGCGCAAGCCAAACCGCTCCGGCGCTCGGCCACCCACTGCTTCTCAAGCGCCACTGCGGGTGCCTGCCGTCTGGCCCGGGGCGCACAGAGCAGAACTAACCGACCCCAGCCCGGGGTCGCATTCCTCTTGCTCTGGCCCCACTGCTCCACTGACATGCTTCCGCGGGAAGCGCGCCCCGCTCCCTCCGCCGCCCGGCGCCAAATCGCCACGGCGGGGCAACTCTCTGGCGCCGCGTCCCACGAGCCTGTCTCCATGCTTCTGCCCCGTCTGGATGGGCAGGACCCTCCTCTAAAACCTTACTTAGCAATCTGTGGGGATACTGTACCCCGAACTTCTCGGCCATACAATTCGGTCCCCGTTCGGGCGCCATTTATGTTGGGGTTCTGGACACCCCCTTTCTCCCCCCACGGGGAGAATGGTAACCACAAACTCTATGAAAGAGCACCCAGCCTGGCCCTCCGCCAACGGAAGGCCAAAGGCGTGCTCACATAGGCAAACGCTAAGTTGAGGACGGGTTGCTGAACCTTCCCCTCCCCCCAGTTCCCCCCACATGTTACCGAGGGCGGAGGCGAAAAGGAAGGCATCAGGGACACGCTGAGGTGGTGAAAAGCGTCTCAAAGACTTTAATATGGAAGGGCACTTATATAGAAGTAATGGCGGGGGGAGAAAGGGGACTGGCCAAAGGGTCAGTCATAGGCTAGGGGTCACGTTCATCAAGTGACATCACGAAACTTCCCTTTGTGGGCGGGACAACCCCATCATGGTGGCACGCACGTGTTCACCTCCCAAGGGGTGGAGGTCAAAAGGTGGGAGGGGCTTCTATTGTCCCAAGGCTGGTGGAAGGGCAGTCTTTCCCAGGCCATAATAATCCCCAACAGTAACAATACCAGGAAGTACTTAATTTATTAAGCTACTGCTTTTCTTAATCTCAGTGGAGATATTTACTGATAAACAGCTACCTACGCAGCATGTTCATGTCGTTCCTAAATGAGCTTTTATCTCTCTCCCATCACCACAAATCAGATTCTTCTGAGGAGTTCCCAGTACATTATCCTTTCCCCTGTGTAATTACCTTAACAAGCTCCAGCTGTTTTTATTCTCAGAAGGTTTACTCCCTGATATACAGCTGCCTACCCCCTTCGAAAGTGCAGGTCCTAAATGAGCTTTTTTCTCTGTTCCCTCACCACAATCCAGATTCTTTTGGGGAGTCACCAGTACAGTAACCATACCAGGAAGTACTTGATTTATTAAGCTACTGCTTTTCTTAATCTCAGTGGAGATATTTACTGATGAACAGCTACCTACGCAGCATGTTCATGTCGTTCCTAAATGAGCTTTTATCTCTCTCCCCTCACCACAAATCAGATTCTTCTGAATTGTTCCCAGTATATTATCCTTTCCCCTGTGTAATTACCCTAACAAGCTCCAGCTGTTTTTATTCTCAGAAGGTTTACTCCGTGATATACAGCTGCCTATCCCCTTCGTAAGTGCAGGTCCTAAATGAGCTTTTTTCTCTGTTCCCTCAACACAATCCATATTCTTTTGGCGAGTTACCAGTACAGTAACCATACCAGGAAGTACTTAATTTATTAAGCTACTGCTTTTCTTAATCTCAGTGGAGATATTTACTGATAAACAGCTACGTACGCAGCATTTTAATGTCGTTCCTAAATGAGCTTTTATCTCTCTCCCCTCACCACAAATCAGATTCTTCTGAGAAGTTCCCAGTACATTATCCTTTCCCCTGTGTAATTACCTTAACAAGCTCCAGCTGTTTTTATTCTCAGAAGGTTTACTCCCTGATATACAGCTGCCTACCCCCTTCGTAAGTGCGGGTCCTAAATGAGTATTTATCTCTCTCCCCTCACCACAAATCAGATTCTTCTGAATTGTTCCCAGTATATTATCCTTTCCCCTGTGTAATTACCTTAACAAGCTCCAGCTGTTTTTATTCTCAGAAGGTTTACTCCGTGATATACAGCTGCCTACCACCTTCGTAAGTGCAGTTCCTAAATGAGCTTTTTTCTCTGTTCCCTCACCACAATCCAGATTCTTTTGGGGAGTTACCAGTACAGGAACCATACCAGGAAGTACTTAATTTATTAAGCTACTGCTTTTCTTAATCTCAGTGGAGATATTTACTGATAAACAGCTACCTACGCAGCATGGTCATGTAGTTCTTAAATGAGCTTTTATCTCTCTCCCCTCAACACAAATCAGATTCTTCTGAGGAGTTGCCAGTACATTATCCTTTCCCCTGTGTAATTACCTTAACAAGCTCCAGCTGTTTTTATTCTCAGAAGGTTTACTCCCTGATATACAGCTGCCTACCCCCTTCGTAAGTGTAGGTCCTAAATGAGCTTTTTTCTCTGTTCCCTCACCACAATCCAGATTCTTTTGTGGAGTGACCAGTACAGTAACCATACCAGGAATAACTTAATTTATTCAGCTACTGCTTTTCTTAATCTCAGTGGAGATATTTACTGATAAACAGCTACCTACGCAGCATGTTCATGTCGATCTTAAATGAGCTTTTATCTCTCTCCCCTCACCACAAATCAGATTCTTCTGAATTGTTCCCAGTACATTATCCTTTCCCCTGTGTAATTAACTTAACAAGCTCCAGCTGTTTTTATTCTCAGAAGGTTTACTCCCTGATATACAGCTGCCTACCCCCTTCGTAAGTGCAGGTCCTAAATGAGCTTTTTTCTCTGTTCCCTCACCACAATCCAGATTCTTTTGGTTAGTTACAGGACAGTAATCATACCAGGAAGTACTTAATTTATTAAGCTACTGCTTTTCTTAATCTCAGTGGAGATATTTACTGATAAACAGCTACCTAAGCAGCATGTTCATGTCGTTCCTAAATGAGTTTTTATCTCTCTCCCCTCACCACAAATCAGATTCTTCTGAGGAGTTCCCAGTACATTATCCTTTCCCCTGTGTAATTACCTTAACAAGCTCCAGCTGTTTTTATTCTCAGAAGGTTTACTCCCTGATATACAGCTGCCTACCCCCTTCGTAAGTGCAGGTCCTAAATCAGCTTTTTTCTCTGTTCCCTCACCACAATCCAGATTCTTTTGGGGAGTTACCAGTACAGTAACCATACCAGGAAGTACTTAATTTATTAAGCTACTGCTTTTCTTAATCTCAGTGGAGATATTTACTGATAAACAGCTACGTAGCCAGCATGTTCATGTCGTTCCTAAATGAGCTTTTATCTCTCTCCCCTCACCACAAATCAGATTCTTCTGAGGAGTTCCCAGTACATTATCCTTTCCCCTGTGTAATTACCTTAACAAGCTCCAGCTGTTTTTATTCTCAGAAGGTTTACTCCCTGATATACAGCTGCCTACCCCCTTCGTAAGTGCAGGTCCTAAATGAGCTTTTTCTCTGTTCCCTCACCACAATCCAGATTCTTTTGGGGAGTTACCAGTACAGTAACCATACCAGGAAGTACTTAATTTATTAAGCTACTGCTTTTCTTAATCTCAGTGGAGATATTTACTGATAAACAGCTATGTACCCAGCATGTTCATGTCGTTCTTAAATGAGCTTTTATCTCTCTCCCCTCACCACAAATCAGATTCTTCTGAGGAGTTCCCAGTACATTATCCTTTCCCCTGTGTAATTACCTTAACAAGCTCCAGCTGTTTTTATTCTCAGAAGGTTTACTCCCTTATATACAGCTGCCTACCCCCTTCGTAAGTGCAGGTCCTAAATGAGCTTTTTTCTCTGTTCCCAAATCACAATCCAGATTCTTTGGGGAGTTATCAGTACAGTAAACATACCAGGAAGTACTTAATTTATTAAGCTACTGCTTTTCTTAATCTCAGTGGAGATATTTACTGATAAACAGCTACCTACGCAGCATGTTCATGTCGTTCTTAAATGAGCTTTTATCTCTCTCCCCTCACCACAAATCAGATTTTTCTGAGGAGTTGCCAGTACATTATCCTTTCCCCTGTGTAATTACGTTAACAAGCTCCAGCTGTTTTTATTCTCAGAATGTTTACTCCCTGGTATACAGCTGCCTACCCCTTTCGTAAGTGTAGGTCCTAAATGAGCTTTTTTCTCTGTTCCCTCACCACAATCCAGATGCTTTTGTGGAGTGACCAGTACAGTAACCATACCAGGAAGTACTTAATTTATTAAGCTACTGCTTTTCTTAATCTCAGTGGAGATATTTACTGATAAACAGCTACCTACGCAGCATGTTCATGTCGTTCCTAAATGAGCTTTTATCTCTCTCCCCTCACCACAAATTAGATTCTTCTGAGGAGTTCCCAGTACATTATCCTTTCCCCTGTGTAATTACCTTAACAAGCTCCAGATGTTTTTATTCTCAGAAGGTTTACTCCCTGATATACAGCTGCCTACCCCCTTCGTAAGTGCAGGTCCTAAATGAGCTTTTTTCTCTGTTCCCAAACCACAATCCAGATTCTTTTGGAGAGTTACCAGTACAGTAAACATACCAGGAAGTACTTAATTTATTAAGCTACTGCTTTTCTTAATCTCAGTGGAGATATTTACTGATAAACAGCTACCTAAACAGCATGTTCATGTCGTTCCTAAATGAGCTTTTATCTCTCTCCCCTCACCACATATCAGATTTTTCTTAGGAGTTGCCAGTTCATTATCCTTTCCCCTGTGTAATTACCTTAACAAGCTCCAGCTGTTTTTATTCTCAGAAGGTTTACTCCCTGATATACAGCTGCCTACCCCCTTCGTAAGTGCAGGTCCTAAATGAGCTTTTTTCTCGGTTCCCTCACCACAATCCAGATTCTTTTGGTTAGTTACAGGACAGTAATCATACCAGGAAGTACTTAATTTATTAAGCTACTGCTTTTCTTAATCTCAGTGGAGATATTTACTGATAAACAGCTATGTACCCAGCATGTTCATGTCGTTCTTAAATGAGCTTTTATCTCTCTCCCCTCACCACAAATCAGATTCTTCTGAGGAGTTCCCAGTACATTATCCTTTCCCCTGTGTAATTACCTTAACAAGCTCCAGCTGTTTTTATTCTCAGAAGGTTTACTCCCTTATATACAGCTGCCTACCCCCTTCGTAAGTGCAGGTCCTAAATGAGCTTTTTTCTCTGTTCCCAAATCACAATCCAGATTCTTTGGGGAGTTATCAGTACAGTAAACATACCAGGAAGTACTTAATTTATTAAGCTACTGCTTTTCTTAATCTCAGTGGAGATATTTACTGATAAACAGCTACCTACGCAGCATGTTCATGTCGTTCCTAAATGAGCTTTTATCTCTCTCCCCTCACCACAAATCAGATTTTTCTGAGGAGTTGCCAGTACATTATCCTTTCCCCTGTGTAATTACGTTAACAAGCTCCAGCTGTTTTTATTCTCAGAATGTTTACTCCCTGGTATACAGCTGCCTACCCCTTTCGTAAGTGTAGGTCCTAAATGAGCTTTTTTCTCTGTTCCCTCACCACAATCCAGATGCTTTTGTGGAGTGACCAGTACAGTAACCATACCAGGAAGTACTTAATTTATTAAGCTACTGCTTTTCTTAATCTCAGTGGAGATATTTACTGATAAACAGCTACCTACGCAGCATGTTCATGTCGTTCCTAAATGAGCTTTTATCTCTCTCCCCTCACCACAAATAGATTCTTCTGAGGAGTTCCCAGTACATTATCCTTTCCCCTGTGTAATTACCTTAACAAGCTCCAGATGTTTTTATTCTCAGAAGGTATACTCCCTGATATACAGCTGCTTACCCCCTTCGTAAGTGCAGGTCCTAAATGAGCTTTTTTCTCTGTTCCCAAACCATAATCCAGATTCTTTTGGAGAGTTACCAGTACAGTAACATACCAGGAAGTACTTAATTTATTAAGCTACTGCTTTTCTTAATCTCAGTGGAGATATTTACTGATAAACAGCTACCTACGCAGCATGTTCATGTCGTTCCTAAATGAGCTTTTATCTCTCTCCCCTCACCAAAAATCAGATTTTCTTAGGAGTTGCCAGTTCTTTATCCTTTCCCCTGTGTAATTACCTTAACAAGCTCCAGCTGTTTTTATTCTCAGAATGTTTACTCCCTGGCATACAGCTGCCTACACCCTTCCTAAGTGCAGGTCCTAAATGAGCTTTTTTCTCTGTTCCCTCACCACAATCCAGATGCTTTTGTGGAGTGACCAGTACAGTAACCATACGAGGAAGTACTTAATTTATTAAGCTACTGCTTTTCTTAATCTCAGTGGAGATATTTACTGATAAACAGCTACCTACGCAGCATGTTCATGTCGTTCCTAAATGAGCTTTTATCTCTCTCCACTCACCACAAATCAGATTCTTCTGAGGAGTTCCCAGTACATTATCCTTTCCCCTGTGTAATTACCTTAACAAGCTAAAGCTGTTTTTATTCTCAGAAGGTTTACTCCCTTATATACAGCTGCCTGGCCCCTTTGAAAGTGCAGGTCCGAAATGAGCTTTTTTCTCTGTTCTCTCACCACATTCCAGATTCTTTGGGGAGTTACCAGTACAGTAACCATACCAGGAAGTACTTAACTTATTAAGCTACTGCTTTTCTTAATCTCAGTGGAGATATTTACTGATAAACAGCTACGTACGCAGCATGTTCATGTCGTTCCTAAATGAGCTTTTATCTCTCTCCCTCACCACAAATCAGATTCTTCTGAATTGTTCCCAGTACATTATCCTTTCCCCTGTGTAATTACCTTAACAAGCTCCAGCTGTTTTTATTCTCAGAAGGTTTACTCCCTGATATACAGCTGCCTACCCCCTTCGTAAGTGCAGGTCCTAAATGAGCTTTTTTCTCTGTTCCCTCACCACATTCAAGTTTCTTTTGGGGAGTGACCAGTACAGTAACCATACCAGGAAGTACTTAATTTATTAAGCTACTGCTTTTCTTAATCTCAGTGGAGATATTTACTGATAAACAGCTGCCTACGCAGCATGTTCATGTCGTTCCTAAATGAGCTTTTATCTCTGTCTCCCCTCACCACAAATCAGATTCTTCTGAATTGTTCCCAGTACATTATCCTTTCCCCTGTGTAATTACCTTAACAAGCTCCAGCTGTTTTTATTCTCAGAAGGTTTATTCCCTGATATACAGCTGCCTACCCCCTTCGTAAGTGTAGGTCCTAAATGAGCTTTTTTCTCTGTTCCCTCACCACAATCCAGATTCTTTTTGGAGTGACCAGTACAGTAACCATACCAGGAAGTACTTAATTTACTAAGCTACTGCTTTTCTTAATCTCAGTGGAGATATTTACTGATAAACAGGTACCTACGCAGCATGTTCATGTCGTTCCTAAATGAGCTTTTATCTCTCTCCCCTCACCACAAATCAGATTCTTCTGAGGAGTTCCCAGTACATTATCCTTTCCCCTGTGTAATTAGCTTAACAAGCTCCAGCTGTTTTTATTCTCAGAAGGTTTACTCCCTGATATACAGCTGCCTACCCCCTTCGTAAGTGTAGTTCCTAAATGAGCTTTTTTCTCTGTTCCCTCACCACAATCCAGATTCTTTTGTAGAGTGACCAGTACAGTAACCATACCAGGAATTACTTAATTTATTAAGCTACTGCTTTTCTGAATCTCAGTGGAGATATTTACTCAACAGCTACCTACGCAGCATGTTCATGTCGTCCTAAATGAGCTTTTTTCTCTGTTCCTTCACCACAATCCAGATTCTTTTGGGGAGTTACCAGTACAGTAATCATACCACGAAGTACTTAATTTATTAAGCTACTGCTTTTCTTAATCTCACTGGAGATATTTCCTGATAAACAGCTACCTAAGCAGCATGTTCCTGTCGTTCCTAAATGGGTTTTTATCTCTCTCCCGTCACCACAAATCAGATTCTTCTGAATTGTTACCAGTACATTATCCTTTCCCCTGTGTAATTACCTTAACAAGCTCCAGCTGTTTTTATTCTCAGAAGATTTACTCCCTGATATACAGCTGCCTACCCCCTTCGTAAGTGCAGGTCCTAAATGAGCTTTTTTCTCTGTTCCCTCACCACAATCCAGATTCTTTTGGGGAGTTACCAGTACAGTAACCATACCAGGAAGTACTTAATTTATTAAGCTACTGCTTTTCTTAATCTCAGTGGAGATATTTACTGATAAACAGCTACCTACGCAGCATGTTCATGTCGTTCCTAAATGAGCTTTTATCTCTCTCCCCTCACCACAAATCAGATTCTTCTGAGGAGTTCCCAGTACAATATCTTTTCCCCTGTGTAATTACCTTAACAAGCTCCAGCTGTTTTTATTCCCAGAAGGGATACTCCCTGATTTACAGCTGCCTACGCAGCATGTTCATGTCGTTCTTAAATGAGCTTTTATCTCTCTCCCCTCACCACAAATCAGATTCTTCTGAGGAGTTCCCAGTACAGTATCCTTTCCCCTGTGTAATTACCTTAACAAGCACCAGCTGTTTTTATTCTTGAAGGTTTACTCCCTGATGAACAGCTGCCTACACCCTTCGTAAGTGCAGGTCATAAATGAGCTTTTTTCTCTGTTCCCTCATCACAATCCAGATTCTTTTGGGGCGTTGCCAGTACAGTAACCATACCAGGAAATAATTAATTTATTAAGCTACTGCTTTTCTTAATCTCAGTGGAGATATTTACTGATAACCAGCTACCTACGCAGCATGTTCATGTCGTTCTTAAATGAGCTTTTATCTCTCTCCCCTCACCACAAATCAGATTCTTCTGAGGAGTTCCCAGTACAGTATCCTTTCCCCTGTGTAATTACCTTAACAAGCTCCAGCTGTTTTTATTCTCAGAAGGTTTACTCCCTGATATACAGCTGCCTTCCCCCTTCGTAAGTGCAGGTCAAAAATGAGCTTTTTTCTCTGTTCCCTCACCACAATCCAGATTCTTTTCGGGAGTTAACAGTACAGTAACCATACCAGGAAGTACTTACTTTATTAAGCTACTGCTTTTCTTAATCTCAGTGGAGATATTTACTGATAAACAGCTACCTACGCAGCATGTTCATGTCGTTCTTAAATGAGCTTTTATCTCTCTCCCCTCACCACAAATCAGATTCTTCTGAGGAGTTCCCAGTA
>NW_025956864.1:0-43145 GCF_023159225.1 Perognathus longimembris pacificus | reverse complement strand
GTAGTAGCTGTTTATCAGTAAATATCTCCACTGAGATTAAGAAAAGCAGTAACTTAATAAATTAAGTACTTCCTGTGTATGGTTACTGTACTGGTATCTCCCCAAAAGAATCCGGATTGTGGTGAGGGAACAGAGAAAAAAGCTCATTTAGGACCTGCACTTACGAAGGGGGTAGGCACCTGTATATCAGGGAGTAAACCTTCTGAGAATAAAAACAGCTGGAGCTTGTTAAGGTAATTACACAGGGGAAAGGATAATGTACTGGGAACAATTCAGAAGAAATCGATTCAGTGGTGAGGGGAGAGAGATAAAAGCTCATTTAGGAACGACATGAACATGCTGCGTAGGTAGCTGTTTATCAGTAAATATCTCCACTGAGATTAAGAAAAGCAGTAGCTTAATAAATTAAGTACTTCCTGGTATGGTTACTGTACTGGTAACTCAACAAAAGAATCTGGATTGTGTTGAGGGAACAGAGAAAAAAGCTCATTTAGGACCTGCACTTTCGAAGGGGGCAGGCAGCTGTATATCAGGAGTAAACCTTCTGAGAATAAAAACAGCTGGAGCTTGATAAGGTAATTACACAGGGGAAAGGATAATGTACTGGGAACTCCTCAGAAGAATCTGGATTGTGGTGAGGGAACAGAGAAAAAAGTTTCATTTAGGACCTACACTACGAAGGGGGTAGGCAGCTGTATATCAGGGAGTAAACCTTCTGAGAATAAAAACAGCTGGAGCTTGTAAGGTAATTACACAGGGGAAAGGAAAATGTACTGGGAACTCCTCAGAAGAATCTGATTTGTGGTGAGGGAGAGAGATAAAAGCTCATTTAGGAACGACATGAACATGCTGCGTAGGTAGCTGTTTATCAGTAAATATCTCAACTGAGATTACGAAAAGCAGTAGCTTAATAAATAAGTATTTCCTGGTATGGTTCCTGTACTGGTAACTCCCCAAAAGAATCTGGATTGTGGTGAGGGAACAGAGAAAAAAGCTCATTTAGACCTGCATTTACGAAGGGGGGTAGGCAGCTGTACATCAGGGAGTAAACCTTATGAGAATAAAAACAGCTGGAGCTTGTTAAGGTAGTTACACAGGGGAAAGGATAATGTTACTGGGAACTCCTCAGAAGAATCTGATTTGTGGTGAGGGGAGAGAGATAAAGCTCATTTAGGAACGACATGAACATGCTGCATAGGTAGCTGTTTATCAGTAAATATCTCCACTGAGATTAAGAAAAGCAGTAGCTTAATAAATTAAGTACTTCCTGGTATGGTTACTGTACTGGTAACTCCCCAAAAGAATCTGGATTGTGGTGAAGGAACAGAGAAAAAAGCTCATTTAGGACCTGCACTTACGAAGGGGGTAGGCAACCTGTATATCAGGGAGTAAACCTCTGAGAATAAAAACAGCTGGAGCTTGTTAAGGTACTTACACAGGGAAATGATAATGTACTGGGAACTCTCAGAAGAAATCTGATTTGTGGTGAGGGGTAGAGAGATAAAAGCTCATTTAGGAACGACATGAACATGCCTGCGTAGGTAGCTGTTTATTAGTAAATATCTCCACTGAGATTAAGAAAAGCAGTAGCTTAATAAATTAAGTACTTCCTGGTATGGTTACTGTACTGGTAACTCCCCAAAAGAATCTGGATTGTGGTGAGGGAACAGAGAAAAAAGCTCATTTTGGACCTGCACTTACGAAGGGGGTAGGCAGCTGTATATCAGGGAGTAAACCTTCTGAGAATAAAAACAGCTGTAGCTTGTTAAGGTAATTACACAGGGGAAAGGATAATGTACTGGGAACTCCTCAGAAGGATCTGATTTGTGGTGAGGGGAGAGAGATAAAAGCTCATTTAGGAACGACATGAACATGCTCCGTACGTAGCTGTTTATCAGTAAATATCTCCACTGAGATTAAGAAAAGCAGTAGCTTAATAAATTAAGTACTTCCTGGTATGGTTACTGTACTGGTAACTCCCCAAAAGAATCTGGATTGTGTGAAGGAACAGAGAAAAAAGCTCATTTAGGACCTGCACTTACGAAGGGGTAGGCACCTGTATATCAGGGAGTAAACTTCTGAGAATAAATACAGCTGGAGCTTGTTAAGGTAATTACACAGGGAAATGATAATGTACTGGGAACTCCTCAGAAGAATCTGATTTGTGGTGAGGGGAGAGAGATAAAAGCTCATTTAGGAACGACATGAACATGCTGCGTAGGTAGCTGTTATCAGTAAATATCTCCACTGAGATTAAGAAAAGCAGTAGCTAAATAAATTAAGTACTTCCTGGTATGGTTACTGTACTGGTAACTCCCAAAAGAATCTGGATTTTGGTGAGGGAACAGAGAAAAAAGCTCATTTAAGACCTGCACTTACGAAGGGGGTAGGCAGCTGTATATCAGGGAGTAAACCTTCTGAGAATAAAAACAGCTGTAGCTTGTTAAGGTAATTACACAGGGGAAAGGATAATGTACTGGGAAACTCCTCAGAAGGATCTGATTTGTGGTGAGGTGAGAGAGATTAAAGCTCATTTAGGAACGACATGAACATGCTGCGTACGTAGCTGTTTTATCAGTAAATATCTCCACTGAGATTAAGAAAGCAGTAGCTTAATAAATTAAGTACTTCCTGGTATGTTTACTCTACTGGTAACTCCCCAAAAGAATCTGGATTGTGGTGAGGGAACAGAGAAAAAAGCTCATTTAGGACCTGCACTTACGAAGGGGGTAGGCAGCTGTATATCAGGAGTAAACCTTCTGAGAATAAAAACAGCTGTAGCTTGTTAAGGTAATTACACAGGGGAAAGGATAATGTACTGGGAACTCCTCAGAAGGATCTGATTTGTGGTGAGGGGAGAGAGATAAAAGCTCATTTAGGAACGACATTGAACATGCTGCTTACGTAGCTGTTTATCAGTAAATATCTCCACTGAGATTAAGAAAAGCAGTAGCTTAATAAATTAAGTACTTCCTGGTATGGTTACTGTACTGGTAACTCCCCAAAAGAATCTGGATTGTGGTGAGGGAACAGAGAAAAAAGCTCATTAAGGACCTGCACTTACGAAGGGGGTAGGCTGCTGTATATTCAGGGAGTAAACCTTCTGACAATAAAAACACCTGGAGCTTGTTAAGGTAATTACACAGGGGAAAGGATAATGTACTGGGAACTCCTCAGAAGAATCTGATTTGTGGTGAGGGGGAGAGAGAGAAAAGCTCATTTAGGAACGACATGAACATGCTGCGTAGGTACTTTTTATCAGTAAATATCTCCACTGAGATTAAGAAAAGCAGTAGCTTAATAAAATAAATACTTCCTGTATGGTTACTGTACTGGTAACTCCCCAGAAGAATCTGGATTGTGGTGAAGGAACAGAGAAAAAAGCTCATTTAGGACCTGCAATTACGAAGGGGGTAGGCAGCTGTATATCAGGGAGTAAACCTTCTGAGAATAAAAACAGCTGGAGCTTGTTAAGGTAATTACGCAGGGGAAAGGATAATGTACTGGGAACTCGCAGAAGGAAACTGATTTGTGGTGAGGGGGAGGAGAGACAAAAGCTCAATTAGAACGACATGAACTGCTGCGTAGATAGCTGTTTTAAAGCTAAATATCTCCACTGAGATTAAGAAAAGGCAGTAGCTTAATAAATTAAGTACTTCCTGGTATGGTTACTGTACTGGTAACTCCCCCAAAGGAATCTGGATTGTGGTGAGGGAACAGAGAATAAAGCTCATTTAGGACCTGCACTTACGTAGGGGGGTAGTCAGCTGTATATCAGGGAATAAACCTTCTGAGAATAAAAACAGCTGGAGCTTGTTAAGGTAATTACACAGGGGAAAGGATAATGTACTGGGAACTCCTCAGAAGAATTGATTTGTGGTGAGGGGAGAGAAATAAAAGCTCATTTAGGAACAACATGAACATGCTGCGTAAGTAGGTGTTTATCAGTAAATATCCCACTGAGATTAAGAAAAGCAGTATCTTAATAAAGTAAGGACTTCCTGGTATGGTTACTGTATCTGGTAACTCCACAAAAGATCTGGATTGTGTTGAGGGAACAGAGATAAAAGCTCATTTTAGGACCTGCACTTACGATGCGGGTAGGCAGCTGTATCTCAGGGAGTAAACCTTCTGAGAATAAAAACAGCTGGAGCTGGTTAAGGTAATTACACAGGGGAAAGGATAAATACTGGGAACTCCTCAGAAGAATCTGATTTGTGGTGAGGGGAGAGAGATAAAAGCTCATTTAGGAACGACATGAACATGCTGCATACGTAGCTGTTTATCAGTAAATATCTCCACTGAGTTTAAGAAAAGCAGTAGCTTAATATATTAAGTAGTTCCTGGTATGGTCACTGTACTGGTAACTCCCCAAAAGAATCTGGATTGTGGTGAGGGAACAGAGAAAAAAGCTCATTTAGGACCTGCACTTACGAAGGGGGTAGGCAGCTGTATATCAGGGAGTAAACCTTCTGAGAATAAAAACAGCTGGAGCTTGTTAAGGTAATTACACAGGGGAAAGGATAATGTACTGGGAACAATTCAGAAGAATATGATTTGTGGTGAGGGAAGAGAGATAAAAGCTCATTTAGGAACGACGTGAACATGCTGTGTAGGTAGCTGTTTATCAGAAATATCTCCACTGAGATTAAGAAAAGCAGTAGCTTAATAAATTAAGTACTTCCTGGTATGGTTACTGTACTGGTAAACTCCCCAAAAGAATCTGGATTGTGGTGAGGGAACAGAGAAAAAAGCTCATTTTGGACCTGCACTTACGAAGGGGGTAGGCAGCTGTATATCAGGGAGTAAACCTTCTGAGAATAAAAACAGCTGTAGCTTGTTAAGGTAATTACACAGGGGAAAGGATAATGTACTGGAACTCCTCAGAAGGATCTGATTTGTGGTGAGGGGAGAGAGATTAAAGCTCATTTAGGAACGACATGAACATGCTCCGTACGTAGCTGTTTATCAGTAAATATCTCCACTGAGATTAAGAAAAGCAGTAGCTTAATAAATTAGTACTTCCTGGTATGGTTACTGTACTAGTAACTCCCCAAAAGAATCTGGATTGTGGTGAAGGAACAGAGAAAAAAGCTCATTTAGGGACCTGCACTTACGAAGGGGGTAGGCACCTGTATATCAGGGAGTAAACCTTCTGAGATAAAAACAGGTGGAGCTTGTTAAGGTAATTACACAGGGGAAATGGATAATGTACTGGGAACTCCTCAGAAGAATCTGATTTGTGGTGAGGGGGAGAGAGATAAAAGCTCATTTAGGAACGACATGAACATGCTGCGTAGGTAGCTGTTTATCAGTAAATATCTCCACTGAGATTAAGAAAAGCAGTAGCTTAATAAATTAAGTACTTCCTGTATGGTTTACTGTACTGGTAACTCCCCAAAAGAATCTGGATTTTGGTGAGGGAACAGAGAAAAAAGCTCATTTAAGACCTGCACTTACGAAGGGGGTAGGCAGCTGTATATCAGGGAGTAAACTTCTGAGAATAAAAACAGCTGTAGCTTGTTAAGGTAATTACACAGGGGAAAGGATAATGTACTGGGAACTCCTCAGAAGGATCTGATTTGTGGTGAGGGGAGAGAGATTAAAGCTCATTTAGGAACGACATGAAACATGCTGCGTACGTAGCTGTTTATCAGTAAATATCTCCACTGAGATTAAGAAAAGCAGTAGCTTAATAAATTAAGTACTTCCTGGTATGTTTACTCTACTGGTAACTCCCCAAAAGAATCTGGATTGTGGTGAGGGAACAGAGAAAAAAGCTCATTTAGGACCTGCACTTACGAAGGGGGTAGGCAGCTGTATATCAGGGAGTAAACCTTCTGAGAATAAAAACAGCTGTAGCTTGTTAAGGTAATTACACAGGGGAAAGGATAATGTACTGGGAACTCCTCAGAAGGATCTGATTTGTGGTGAGGGGAGAGAGATAAAAGCTCATTTAGGAACGACATGAACATGCTGCGTACGTAGCTGTTTATCAGTAAATACTCCACTGAGATTAAGAAAAGCAGTAGCTTAATAAATTAAGTACTTCCTGGTATGGTTACTGTACTGGTAACTCCCCAAAAGAATCTGGATTGTGGTGAGGGAACAGAGAAAAAGCTCATTTAGGACCTGCTCTTACGAAGGGGGTAGGCAGCTGTATATCAGGGAGTAAACCTTCTGACAATAAAAACACCTGGAGCTTGTTAAGGTAATTACACAGGGGAAAGGATAATGTACTGGGAAACTCCTCAGAAGAATCTGATTTGTGGTGAGGGGAGAGAGAGAAAAGCTCATTTAGGAAAGACATGAACATGCTGCGTAGGTAACTTTTATCAGTAAATATCTCCACTGAGAGTTAGAAAAGCAGTAGCTTAATAAAAATAAATACTTCCTGGTATGGTTACTGTACTGGTAACTCCCCAGAAGAATCTGGAATTGTGGTGAAGGAACAGAGGAAAAAAGCTCATTTAGGACCTGCAATTACGAAGGGGGTAGGCAGCTGTATATCAGGGAGTAAACCTTCTGAGAATAAAAACAGCTGGAGCTTGTTAAGGTAATTACGCAGGGGAAAGGATAATGTACTGGGAACTCCGCAGAAGAAACTGATTTGTGGTGAGGGGAGAGAGACAAAAGCTCAATTAGGAACGACATGAACATGCTGCGTAGATAGCTGTTTATCAGTAAATATCTCCACTGAGATTAAGAAAAGCAGTAGCTTAATAAATTAAGTACTTCCTGGTATGGTTACTGTACTGGTAACTCCCAAAGGAATCTGGATTGTGGTGAGGGAACAGAGAAAAAAGCTCATTTAGGACCTGCACTTACGTAGGTGGGGTAGTCAGCTGTATATCAGGGAGTAAACCTTCTGAGAATAAAAACAGCTGGAGCTTGTTAAGGTAATTACACAGGGGAAAGGATAATGTACTGGGAACTCCTCAGAAGAATCTGATTTGTGGTGAGGGGAGAGAGATAAAAGCTCATTTAGGAACAACATGAACATGCTGCGTAAGTAGGTGTTTATCAGTAAATATCCCACTGAGATTAAGAAAAGCAGTATCTTATAAAGTAAGGACTTCCTGGTATGGTTACTGTACTGGTAACTCCACAAAAGAATCTGGATTGTGTTGAGGGAACAGAGATAAAAGCTCATTTAGGACCTGCACTTACGAAGCGGGTAGGCAGCTGTATATCAGGGAGTAAACCTTCTGAGAATAAAAAACAGCTGGAGCTGGTTAAGGTAATTACACAGGGGAAAGGATAAAGTACTGGGAACTCCTCAGAAGAATCTGATTTGTGGTGAGGGGAGAGAGATAAAAGCTCATTTAGGAACGACATGAACATGCTGCATACGTAGCTGTTTATCAGTAAATATCTCCACTGAGATTAAGAAAAGCAGTAGCTTAATAAATTAAGTAGTTTCCTGGTATGGTCACTGTACTGGTAACTCCCCAAAAGAATCTGGATTGTGGTGAGGGAACAGAGAAAAAAGCTCATTTAGGACCTGCACTTACGAAGGGGGTAGGCAGCTGTATATCAGGGAGTAAACCTTCTGAGAATAAAAACAGCTGGAGCTTGTTAAGGTAATTACACAGGGGAAAGGATAATGTACTGGGAACAATTCAGAAGAATATGATTTGTGGTGAGGGAAGAGAGATAAAAGCTCATTTAGGAACGACGTGAACATGCTGTGTAGGTAGCTGTTTATCAGTAAATATCTCCCACTGAGATTAAGAAAAGCAGTAGCTTAATAAATTAAGTACATCCTGGTACGGTTACTGTACTGGTAACTCCCCAAAAGAATCTGGATTGTGGTGAGGGAACAGAGAATAAAGCTCATTTACGACCTGCACTTTCGAAGGGGGTAGGCAGCTGTATATCAGGGAGTAAACCTTCTGAGAATAAAAAAGCTGGAGCTTGTTAAAGGTAATTACAGCAGGGGAAAGGATAATGTACTGGGAACTCCTCAGAAGAATCTGATTTATGGTGAGGGGAGAGAGATGAAAGCTCATTTAGGAACCCACATGAACATGCTGCGTAGGTAGCTGTTGTATCAGTAAATATCTTCACTGAGATTAAGAAAAGCAGTAGCTTAATAAATTAAGTACTTCCTGGTATGGATACTGTAACTGGTAACTCCCCAAAAGAATCTGGATTGTGGTGAGGGAACAGAGAAAAAAGCTCATTTAAGACCTGCACTTACGAAAGGGGTAGGCAGCTGTATATCAGGGAGTATCGCTTCTGAGAATAAAAACAGCTGGAGCTTCTTAAAGGTAATTACACAGAGGAAATGATAATGTACTGGGAACTCCTCAGAAGAATCTGATTTGTGGTGAGGGGAGCGAGATAAAAGCTCATTTAGGAACGAAATGAACATGCTGCGTAGGTAGCTGTTTATCAGTAAATATCTCCACTGAGATTAAGAAAAGCAGTAGCTTAATAAATTAAGTACTTCCTGGTATGGTTACTGTACTGGTAACTCCCCAAAAGAATCTGGATTGTGGTGAGGGAACAGAGAAAAAAGCTCATTAGGACCTGCACTTACGAAGGGGGGTAGGCAGCTTATATCAGGGAGTAAACCTTCTGAGAATAAAAACAGCTGGAGCTTGTTAAGGTAATTACACAGGGGAAAGGATAATGTACTGGGAACTCCTCAGAAGAATCTGATTTGTGGTGAAGGGAGAGAGATAAAAGCTCATTTAGGAACGACATAAACATACTGCGTAGGTAGCTGTTTATAAGTAAATATCTCCACTGAGATTAAGAAAAGCAGTAGCTTAATAAATAAGTAGTTCCTGGTATGGTTACTGTACTGGTAACTCCCCAAAAGAATCTGGATTGTGGGTGAGGGAACAGAGAAAAAAGCTCATTTAGGACCTGCACTTTCGAAGGGGGTAGGCAGCAGTATATCAGGGAGTAAACCTTCTGAGAATAAAAACAGCTGGAGCTTGTTAAGGTAATTACACAGGGGAAAGGATAATGTACTGGGAACTCCTCAGAAGAATCTGATTTGTGGTGAGGGGGAGGAGAGATAAAAGCTCATTTAGGAACGACATGAACATGCTGCGTATGTAGCTGTTTATCAGTAAATATCTCCACTGAGATTAAGAAAAGCAGTAGCTTAATAAATTAAGTACTTCCTGGTATGGATACTGTACTGGTAACTCCCAAAAGAATCTGGATTGTGGTGAGGGAACATAGAAAAAAGCTCATTTAGGACCTGCACTTACGAAGGGGGTAGGCAGCTGTATATCAGGGAGTAAACCTTCTGAGAATAAAAACAGTTGGAGCTTGTTAAGGTAATTACACAGGGGAAAGGATAATGTACTGGGAACTCCTCAGAAGAATCTGATTTCTGGTGAGGGAGAGAGATAAAAGCTCATTTAGGAACGACATGAACATGCTGCATACGTAGCTGTTTATCAGTAAATATCTCCACTGAGATTAAGAAAAGCAGTAGCTTAATAAATTAAGTAGTTCCTGGTATGGTCACTGTACTGGTTACTCCCCAAAAGAATCTGGATTGTGGTGAGGGACAGAGAAAAAAGCTCATTTAGGACCTGCACTTACAAAGGGGGTAGGCAGCTGTATATCAGGGAGTAAACCTTCTGAGAATAAAAACAGCTGGAGCTTGTTAAGGTAATTACACAGGGGAAAGGATAATGTACTGGGAACAATTCAGAAAGAATATGATTTGTGGTGAGGGAAGAGAGATAAAAGCTCATTTAGGAACGACATGAACATGCTGTGTAGGTAGCTGTTTATCAGTAAATATCTCCACTGAGATTAAGAAAAGCAGTAGCTTAATAAATTAAGTACTTCCTGGTACGGTTACTGTACTGGTAACTCCCCAAAAGAATCTGGATTTTGGTGAGGGAACAGAGAATAAAGCTCATTTACGACCTGCACTTTCGAAGGGGGTAGGCAGCTGTATATCAGGGAGTAAACCTTCTGAGAATAAAAACAGCTGGAGCTTGTTAAGGTAATTACACGGGGGAAAGGATAATGTACTGGGAACTCCTCAGAAGAATCTGATTTATGGTGAGGGGAGAGAGATGAAAGCTCATTTAGGAACCACATGAACATGCTGCGTAGGTAGCTGTTCTATCAGTAAACATCTTCCCTGAGATTAAGAAAAGCAGTAGCTTAATAAATTAAGTACTTCCTGGTATGGATACTGTACTGGTAACTCCCCAAAAGAATCTGGATTGTGGTGAGGGAACAGAGAAAAAAGCTCATTTAAGACCTGCACTTACGAAAGGGGTAGGCAGCTGTATATCAGGGAGTATCGCTTCTGAGAATAAAAACAGCTGGAGCTTGTTAAAGTAATTACACAGAGGAAAGGATAATGTACTGGAACTCCTCAGAAGAATCTGATTTGTGGTGAGGGGAGAGAGATAAAAGCTCATTAGGAACGAAATGAACATGCTGCGTAGGTAGCTGTTTTTCAGTAAATATCTCCACTGAGATTAAGAAAAGCAGTAGCTTAATAAATTAAGTACTTCCTGGTATGGTTACTGTACTGGTAACTCCCCAAAAGAATCTGGATTGTGGTGAGGGAACAGAGAAAAAAGCTCATTTAGGACCTGCACTTACGAAGGGGGTAGGCAGCTTATATCAGGGAGTAAACCTTCTGAGAATAAAAACAGCTGGAGCTTGTTAAGGTAATTACACAGGGGAAAGGATAATGTACTGGGAACTCCTCAGAAGAATCTGATTTGTGGTGAAGGAGAGAGATAAAAGCTCATTTAGGAACGACATAAACATGCTGCGTAGGTAGCTGTTTATCAGTAAATATCTCCACTGAGATTAAGAAAAGCAGTACCTTAATAAATTAAGTAGTTCCTGGTATGGTTACTGTACTGGTAACTTCCCAAAAGAATCTGGATTGTGGTGAGGGAACAGAGAAAAATGCTCATTTAGGACCTGCACTTTCGAAGGGGGTAGGCAGCAGTATATCAGGGAGTAAACCTTCTGAGAATAAAAACAGCTGGAGCTTGTTAAGGTAATTACACAGGGGAAAGGATAATGTACTGGGAACTCCTCAGAAGAATCTGATTTGTGGTGAGGGGAGAGAGATAAAAGCTCATTTAGGAACGACATGAACATGCTGCGTAGGTAGCTGTTTATCAGTAAATATCTCCACTGAGATTAAGAAAAGCAGTAGCTTAATAAATTAAGTACTTCCTGGTATAGATACTGTACTGGTAACTCCCCAAAAGAATCTGGATTGTGGTGAGGGAACATAGAAAAAAGCTCATTTAGGACCTGCACTTACGAAGGGGGTAGGCAGCTGTATATCAGGGAGTAAACCTTCTGAGAATAAAAACAGCTGGAGCTTGTTAAGGTAATTACACAGGGAAACGATAATGTACTGGGAACTCCTCAGAAGAATCTGATTTGTGGTGAGGGGAGAGAGATAAAAGCTCATTTAGGAACGACATGAACATGCTGCGTAGGTAGCTGTTTATCAGTAAATATCTCCACTGAGATTAAGAAAAGCAGTAGCTTAATAAATTAAGTACTTCCTGGTATGGTTACTGTACTGGTAACTCCCCAAAAGAATCTGTATTATGGTGAGGGAACAGAGAAAAAAGCTCATTTAGGACCTGCACTTACGAAGGGGGTAGGCAGCTGTATATCAGGGAGTAAACCTTCTGACAATAAAAACACCTGGAGCTTGTTAAGGTAATTACACAGGGGAAAGGATAATGTACTGGGAACTCCTCAGAAGAATCTGATTTGTGGTGAGGGGAGAGAGAGAAAAGCTCATTTAGGAACGACATGAACATGCTGCGTAAGTAGGTGTTTATCAGTAAATATCCCACTGAGATTAAGAAAAGCAGTAGCTTAATAAAGTAAGGACTTCCTGGTATGGTTACTGTACTGGTAACTCCACAAAAGAATCTGGATTGTGTTGAGGGAACAGAGATAAAAGCTCATTTAGGACCTGCACTTACGAAGCGGGTAGGCAGCTGTATATCAGGGAGTAAACCTTCTGAGAATAAAAACAGCTGGAGCTGGTTAAGGTAATTACACAGGGGAAAGGATAAAGTACTGGGAACTCCTCAGAAGAATCTGATTTGTGGTGAGGGGAGAGAGATAAAAGCTCATTTAGGAACGGCATGAACATGCTGCATACGTAGCTGTTTATCAGTAAATATCTCCACTGAGATTAAGAAAAGCAGTAGCTTAATAAATTAAGTAGTTCCTGGTATGGTCACTGTACTGGTAACTCCCCAAAAGAATCTGGATTGTGGTGAGGGAACAGACAAAAAAGCTCATTTAGGACCTGCACTTACGAAGGGGGTAGGCAGCTGTATATCAGGGAGTAAACCTTCTGAGAATAAAAACAGCTGGAGCTTGTTAAGGTAATTACACAGGGGAAAGGATAATGTACTGGGAACAATTCAGAAGAATATGATTTGTGGTGAGGGAAGAGAGATAAAAGCTCATTTAGGAACGACATGAACATGCTGTGTAGGTAGCTGTTTATCAGTAAATATCTCCACTGAGATTAAGAAAAGCAGTAGCTTAATAAATTAAGTACTTCCTGGTACGGTTACTGTACTGGTAACTCCCCAAAAGAATCTGGATTGTGGTGAGGGAACAGAGAATATAGCTCATTTACGACCTGCACTTTCGAAGGGGGTAGGCAGCTGTATATCAGGGAGTAAACCTTCTGAGAATAAAAACAGCTGGAGCTTGATAAGGAAACTACACAGGGGAAAGGATAATGTACTGGGAACTCCTCAGAAGAATCTGATTTATGGTGAGGGGAGAGAGATGAAAGCTCATTTAGGAACCACATGAACATGCTGCGTAGGTAGCTGTTCTATCAGTAAATATCTTCACTGAGATTAAGAAAAGCAGTAGCTTAATAAATTAAGTACTTCCTGGTATGGATACTGTACTGGTAACTCCCCAAAAGAATCTGGATTGTGGTTTGGGAACAGAGAAAAAAGCTCATTTAGGACCTGCACTTACGAAGGAGGTAGGCCGCTGTATATCAGGGAGTAAACCTTCTGAGAATAAAAACAGCTGGAGCTTGTTAAGGTAATTACACAGAGGAAAGGATAATGTACTGGGAACTCCTCAGAAGAATCTGATTTGTGGTGAGGGGAGAGAGATAAAAGCTCATTTAGGAACGAAATGAACATGCTGCGTAGGTAGCTGTTTATCAGTAAATATCTCCACTGAGATTAAGAAAAGCAGTAGCTTAATAAATTAAGTACTTCCTAGTATGGTTACTGTACTGGTAACTCCCCAAAAGAATCTGGATTGTGGTGAGGGAACAGAGAAAAAAGCTCATTTAGGACCTGCACTTACGAAGGGGGTAGGCAGCTTATATCAGGGAGTAAACCTTCTGAGAATAAAAACAGCTGGAGCTTGTTAAGGTAATTACACAGGGGAAAGGATAATGTACTGGGAACTCCTCAGAAGAATCTGATTTGTGGTGAAGGGAGAGACATAAAAGCTCATTAGGAACGACCATAAAAACATGCTGCGTAGGTAGCTGTTTATCAGTAAATATCTCCACTAAGATTAAGAAAAGCAGTACCTTAATAAATTAAGTAGTTCCTGGTATCGTTACTGTACTGGTAACTCCCCAAAAGAATCTGGATTGTGGTGAGGGAACAGAGAAAAAAGCTCATTTAGGACCTGCACTTATGAAAGGGGTAGGCAGCAGTATATCAGGGAGTAAATCTTCTGAGAATAAAAACAGCTGGAGCTTGTTAAGGTAATTACACAGGGGAAAGGATAATGTACTGGGAACTCCTCAGAAGAATCTGATTTGTGGTGAGGGGAGAGAGATAAAAGCTCATTTAGGAACGAAATGAACATGCTGCGTAGGTAGCTGTTTATCAGTAAATATCTCCACTGAGATTAAGAAAAGCAGTAGCTTAATAAATTAAGTACTTCCTGGTATGGTTACTGTACTGGTAACTCCCCAAAAGAATCTGGATTGTGGTGAGGGAACAGAGAAAAAAGCTCATTTAGGACCTGCACTTACGAAGGGGGTAGGCAGCTTATATCAGGGAGTAAACCTTCTGAGAATAAAAACAGCTGGAGCTTGTTAAGGTAATTACACAGGGGAAAGGATAATGTACTGGGAACTCCTCAGAAGAATCTGATTTGTGGTGAAGGGAGAGAGATAAAAGCTCATTTAGGAACGACATAAACATGCTGCGTAGGTAGCTGTTTATCAGTAAATATCTCCACTGAGATTAAGAAAAGCAGTACCTTAATAAATTAAGTAGTTCCTGGTATGGTTACTGTACTGGTAACTTCCCAAAAGAATCTGGATTGTGGTGAGGGAACAGAGAAAAATGCTCATTTAGGACCTGCACTTTCGAAGGGGGTAGGCAGCAGTATATCAGGGAGTAAACCTTCTGAGAATAAAAACAGCTGGAGCTTGTTAAGGTAATTACACAGGGGAAAGGATAATGTACTGGGAACTCCTCAGAAGAATCTGATTTGTGGTGAGGGGAGAGAGATAAAAGCTCATTTAGGAACGACATGAACATGCTGCGTAGGTAGCTGTTTATCAGTAAATATCTCCACTGAGATTAAGAAAAGCAGTAGCTTAATAAATTAAGTACTTCCTGGTATAGATACTGTACTGGTAACTCCCCAAAAGAATCTGGATTGTGGTGAGGGAACATAGAAAAAAGCTCATTTAGGACCTGCACTTACGAAGGGGGTAGGCAGCTGTATATCAGGGAGTAAACCTTCTGAGAATAAAAACAGCTGGAGCTTGTTAAGGTAATTACACAGGGGAAACGATAATGTACTGGGAACTCCTCAGAAGAATCTGATTTGTGGTGAGGGGAGAGAGATAAAAGCTCATTTAGGAACGACATGAACATGCTGCGTAGGTAGCTGTTTATCAGTAAATATCTCCACTGAGATTAAGAAAAGCAGTAGCTTAATAAATTAAGTACTTCCTGGTATGGTTACTGTACTGGTAACTCCCCAAAAGAATCTGGATTATGGTGAGGGAACAGAGAAAAAAGCTCATTTAGGACCTGCACTTACGAAGGGGGTAGGCAGCTGTATATCAGGGAGTAAACCTTCTGACAATAAAAACACCTGGAGCTTGTTAAGGTAATTACACAGGGGAAAGGATAATGTACTGGGAACTCCTCAGAAGAATCTGATTTGTGGTGAGGGGAGAGAGAGAAAAGCTCATTTAGGAACGACATGAACATGCTGCGTAGGAAGCTTTTTATCAGTAAATATCTCCACTGAGATTAAGAAAAGCAGTAGCTTAATAAATTAAATACTTCCTGGTATGGTTACTGTACTGGTAACTCCCCAGAAGAATCTGGATTGTGGTGAAGGAACAGAGAAAAAAGCTCATTTAGGACCTGCAATTACGAAGGGGGTAGGCAGCTGTATATCAGGGAGTAAACCTTCTGAGAATAAAAACAGCTGGAGCTTGTTAAGGTAATTACGCAGGGGAAAGGATAATGTACTGGGAACTCCGCAGAAGAAAATGATTTGTGGTGAGGGGAGAGAGATAAAAGCTCAATTAGGAACGACATGAACATGCTGCGTAGATAGCTGTTTATCAGTAAATATCTCCATTGAGATTAAGAAAAGCAGTAGCTTAATAAATTAAGTAATTCCTGGTATGGTTACTGTACTGGTAACTCCCCAAAGGAATCTGGATTGTGGTGAGGGAACAGAGAAAAAAGCTCATTTAGGACCTGCACTTACGTAGGGGGTAGTCAGCTGTATATCAGGGAGTAAACCTTCTGAGAATAAAAACAGCTGGAGCTTGTTAAGGTAATTACACAAGGGAAAGGATAATGTACTGGGAACTCCTCAGATGAATCTGATTTGTGGTGAGGGGAGAGAGATAAAAGCTCATTTAGGAACAACATGAACATGCTGCGTAAGTAGGTGTTTATCAGTAAATATCCCACTGAGATTAAGAAAAGCAGTAGCTTAATAAAGTAAGGACTTCCTGGTATGGTTACTGTACTGGTAACTCCACAAAAGAATCTGGATTGTGTTGAGGGAACAGAGATAAAAGCTCATTTAGGACCTGCACTTACGAAGCGGGTAGGCAGCTGTATATCAGGGAGTAAACCTTCTGAGAATAAAAACAGCTGGAGCTGGTTAAGGTAATTACACAGGGGAAAGGATAAAGTACTGGGAACTCCTCAGAAGAATCTGATTTGTGGTGAGGGGAGAGAGATAAAAGCTCATTTAGGAACGGCATGAACATGCTGCATACGTAGCTGTTTATCAGTAAATATCTCCACTGAGATTAAGAAAAGCAGTAGCTTAATAAATTAAGTAGTTCCTGGTATGGTCACTGTACTGGTAACTCCCCAAAAGAATCTGGATTGTGGTGAGGGAACAGAGAAAAAAGCTCATTTAGGACCTGCACTTACGAAGGGATTAGGCAGCTGTATATCAGGGAGTAAACCTTCTGAGAATAAAAACAGCTGGAGCTTGTTAAGGTAATTACACAGGGGAAAGGATAATGTACTGGGAACAATTCAGAAGAATATGATTTGTGGTGAGGGAAGAGAGATAAAAGCTCATTTAGGAACGACATGAACATGCTGTGTAGGTAGCTGTTTATCAGTAAATATCTCCACTGAGATTAAGAAAAGCAGTAGCTTAATAAATTAAGTACTTCCTGGTACGGTTACTGTACTGGTAACTCCCCAAAAGAATCTGGATTGTGGTGAGGGAACAGAGAATATAGCTCATTTACGACCTGCACTTTCGAAGGGGGTAGGCAGCTGTATATCAGGGAGTAAACCTTCTGAGAATAAAAACAGCTGGAGCTTGATAAGGAAACTACACAGGGGAAAGGATAATGTACTGGGAACTCCTCAGAAGAATCTGATTTATGGTGAGGGGAGAGAGATGAAAGCTCATTTAGGAACCACATGAACATGCTGCGTAGGTAGCTGTTCTATCAGTAAATATCTTCACTGAGATTAAGAAAAGCAGTAGCTTAATAAATTAAGTACTTCCTGGTATGGATACTGTACTGGTAACTCCCCAAAAGAATCTGGATTGTGGTGAGGGAACAGAGAAAAAAGCTCATTTAAGAACTGCACTTACGAAAGGGGTAGGCAGCTGTATATCAGGGAGTAAACCTTCTGAGAATAAAAACAGCTGGAGCTTGTTAAGGTAATTACACAGAGGAAAGGATAATGTACTGGGAACTCCTCAGAAGAATCTGATTTGTGGTGAGGGGAGAGAGATAAAAGCTCATTTAGGAACGAAATGAACATGCTGCGTAGGTAGCTGTTTATCAGTAAATATCTCCACTGAGATTAAGAAAAGCAGTAGCTTAATAAATTAAGTACTTCCTAGTATGGTTACTGTACTGGTAACTCCCCAAAAGAATCTGGATTGTGGTGAGGGAACAGAGAAAAAAGCTCATTTAGGACCTGCACTTACGAAGGGGGTAGGCAGCTTATATCAGGGAGTAAACCTTCTGAGAATAAAAACAGCTGGAGCTTGTTAAGGTAATTACACAGGGGAAAGGATAATGTACTGGGAACTCCTCAGAAGAATCTGATTTGTGGTGAAGGGAGAGACATAAAAGCTCATTTAGGAACGACATAAACATGCTGCGTAGGTAGCTGTTTATCAGTAAATATCTCCACTAAGATTAAGAAAAGCAGTACCTTAATAAATTAAGTAGTTCCTGGTATCGTTACTGTACTGGTAACTCCCCAAAAGAATCTGGATTGTGGTGAGGGAACCGAGAAAAAAGCTCATTTAGGACCTGCACTTACGAAGGGGGTAGGCAACTGTATATCAGGGAGTAAACCTTCTGAGAATGAATACAGCTGGAGCTTGTTAAGGTAATTACGCAGGGGAAAGGATAATGTACTGGGAACTCCTCAGAAGAATCTGATTTGTGGTGAGGGGAGAGAGATAAAAGCTCATTTAGGAACGACATGAACATGCTGCATACGTAGCTGTTTATCAGTAAATATCTCCACTGAGATTAAGAAAAGCAGTAGCTTAATAAATTAAGTAGTTCCTGGTATGGTCACTGTACTGGTAACTCCCCAAAAGAATCTGGATTGTGGTGAGGGAACAGAGAAAAAAGCTCATTTAGGACCTGCACTTACGAAGGGGATAGGCAGCTGTGTATCAGGGAGTAAACATTCTGAGAATAAAAACAGCTGGAGCTTGTTAAGGTAATTACACAGGGGAAAGGATAATGTACTGGGAACAATTCAGAAGAATCTGATTTGTGGTGAGGGGAGAGAGATAAAAGCTCATTTAGGAACGACATGAACATGCTGCGTAGGAAGCTGTTTATCAGTAAATATCTCCACTGAGATTAAGAAAAGCAGTAGCTTAATAAATTAAGTACTTCCTGGTATGGTTACTGTATTGGTAACTCCACAAAAGAATCTGGATTGTGGTGAGGGAACAGAGAAAAAAGCTCATTTAGGACCTGCACTTATGAAAGGGGTAGGCAGCAGTATATCAGGGAGTAAATCTTCTGAGAATAAACACAGCTGGAGCTTGTTAAGGTAATTACACAGGGGAAAAGATAATGTACTGGGAACTCCTCAGAAGAATCTGATTTGTGGTGAGGGGAGAGAGATAAAAGCTCATTTAGGAACGACATGAACATGCTGGGTAGGTGACTGTTTATCAGTAAATATCTCCACTGAGATTAAGAAAAGCAGTAGCTTAATAAATTAAGTACTTCCTGGTATGGTTACTGTACTGGTAACTCCCCAAAAGAATCTGGATTGTGGTGAGGGAACAGAGAAAAAAGCTCATTTAGGACCTGCACTTATGAAGGGGGTAGGGAGCAGTATATCAGGGAGTAAACCTTCTGAGAATAAAAACAGCTGGAGCTTGTTAAGGTAATTACACAGTGGAAAGGATAATGTACTGGGAACTCCTCAGAAGAATCTGATTTGTGGTGAGGGGAGAGAGATAAAAGCTCATTTAGTAACGACGTGAACATGCTGCGTAGGTGGCTGTTTATCAGTAAATATCTCCACTGAGATTAAGAAAAGCAGTATCTTAATAAACTCAGTACTTCCTGGTATGGTTACTGTACTCGTAACTCCACAAAAGAATCTGGATTGTGGTGAGGGAACAGAGAAAAAAGCTCATTTAGGACCTGCACTTACGAAGGGGGTAGGCAGCTGTATATCAGGGAGTAAACCTTCTGAGAATAAAAACAGCTGGAGCTTGTTAAGGTAATTACACAGGGGAAAGGATAATGTACTGAGAACTCCTCAGAAGAATCTGATTTGTGGTGAGGGGAGAGAGATAAAAGCTCTTTTAGGAACGACATGAACATGCTGCGTAGGCAGCTGTTTATCAGTAAATATCTCCACTGAGATTAAGAAAAGCAGTAGCTTAATAAATTAAGTACTTCCTGGTATGGTTACTGTACTGGTAACTCGCCAAAAGAATCTGGATTGTGGTGAGGGAACAGAGAAAAAAGCTCATTTAAGACCTGCACTTATGCAGGGGGTAGGCAGCTGTATATCAGGGAGTAAACCTTCTGAGAATAAAAACAGCTGGAGCTTGTTAAGGTAATTACACAGGGGAAAGGATAATGTACTGGGAACTCCTCAGATGAATCTGATTTGTGGTGAGGGGAGAGAGATAAAAGCTCATTTAGGAACAACATGAACATGCTGCGTAAGTAGGTGTTTATCAGTAAATATCCCACTGAGATTAAGAAAAGCAGTAGCTTAATAAAGTAAGGACTTCCTGGTATGGTTACTGTACTGGTAACTCCACAAAAGAATCTGGATTGTGTTGAGGGAACAGAGATAAAAGCTCATTTAGGACCTGCACTTACGAAGCGGGTAGGCAGCTGTATATCAGGGAGTAAACCTTCTGAGAATAAAAACAGCTGGAGCTGGTTAAGGTAATTACACAGGGGAAAGGATAAAGTACTGGGAACTCCTCAGAAGAATCTGATTTGTGGTGAGGGGAGAGAGATAAAAGCTCATTTAGGAACGGCATGAACATGCTGCATACGTAGCTGTTTATCAGTAAATATCTCCACTGAGATTAAGAAAAGCAGTAGCTTAATAAATTAAGTAGTTCCTGGTATGGTCACTGTACTGGTAACTCCCCAAAAGAATCTGGATTGTGGTGAGGGAACAGAGAAAAAAGCTCATTTAGGACCTGCACTTACGAAGGGATTAGGCAGCTGTATATCAGGGAGTAAACCTTCTGAGAATAAAAACAGCTGGAGCTTGTTAAGGTAATTACACAGGGGAAAGGATAATGTACTGGGAACAATTCAGAAGAATATGATTTGTGGTGAGGGAAGAGAGATAAAAGCTCATTTAGGAACGACATGAACATGCTGTGTAGGTAGCTGTTTATCAGTAAATATCTCCACTGAGATTAAGAAAAGCAGTAGCTTAATAAATTAAGTACTTCCTGGTACGGTTACTGTACTGGTAACTCCCCAAAAGAATCTGGATTGTGGTGAGGGAACAGAGAATATAGCTCATTTACGACCTGCACTTTCGAAGGGGGTAGGCAGCTGTATATCAGGGAGTAAACCTTCTGAGAATAAAAACAGCTGGAGCTTGATAAGGAAACTACACAGGGGAAAGGATAATGTACTGGGAACTCCTCAGAAGAATCTGATTTATGGTGAGGGGAGAGAGATGAAAGCTCATTTAGGAACCACATGAACATGCTGCGTAGGTAGCTGTTCTATCAGTAAATATCTTCACTGAGATTAAGAAAAGCAGTAGCTTAATAAATTAAGTACTTCCTGGTATGGATACTGTACTGGTAACTCCCCAAAAGAATCTGGATTGTGGTGAGGGAACAGAGAAAAAAGCTCATTTAAGAACTGCACTTACGAAAGGGGTAGGCAGCTGTATATCAGGGAGTAAACCTTCTGAGAATAAAAACAGCTGGAGCTTGTTAAGGTAATTACACAGAGGAAAGGATAATGTACTGGGAACTCCTCAGAAGAATCTGATTTGTGGTGAGGGGAGAGAGATAAAAGCTCATTTAGGAACGAAATGAACATGCTGCGTAGGTAGCTGTTTATCAGTAAATATCTCCACTGAGATTAAGAAAAGCAGTAGCTTAATAAATTAAGTACTTCCTAGTATGGTTACTGTACTGGTAACTCCCCAAAAGAATCTGGATTGTGGTGAGGGAACAGAGAAAAAAGCTCATTTAGGACCTGCACTTACGAAGGGGGTAGGCAGCTTATATCAGGGAGTAAACCTTCTGAGAATAAAAACAGCTGGAGCTTGTTAAGGTAATTACACAGGGGAAAGGATAATGTACTGGGAACTCCTCAGAAGAATCTGATTTGTGGTGAAGGGAGAGACATAAAAGCTCATTTAGGAACGACATAAACATGCTGCGTAGGTAGCTGTTTATCAGTAAATATCTCCACTAAGATTAAGAAAAGCAGTACCTTAATAAATTAAGTAGTTCCTGGTATCGTTACTGTACTGGTAACTCCCCAAAAGAATCTGGATTGTGGTGAGGGAACCGAGAAAAAAGCTCATTTAGGACCTGCACTTACGAAGGGGGTAGGCAACTGTATATCAGGGAGTAAACCTTCTGAGAATGAATACAGCTGGAGCTTGTTAAGGTAATTACGCAGGGGAAAGGATAATGTACTGGGAACTCCTCAGAAGAATCTGATTTGTGGTGAGGGGAGAGAGATAAAAGCTCATTTAGGAACGACATGAACATGCTGCATACGTAGCTGTTTATCAGTAAATATCTCCACTGAGATTAAGAAAAGCAGTAGCTTAATAAATTAAGTAGTTCCTGGTATGGTCACTGTACTGGTAACTCCCCAAAAGAATCTGGATTGTGGTGAGGGAACAGAGAAAAAAGCTCATTTAGGACCTGCACTTACGAAGGGGATAGGCAGCTGTGTATCAGGGAGTAAACATTCTGAGAATAAAAACAGCTGGAGCTTGTTAAGGTAATTACACAGGGGAAAGGATAATGTACTGGGAACAATTCAGAAGAATCTGATTTGTGGTGAGGGGAGAGAGATAAAAGCTCATTTAGGAACGACATGAACATGCTGCGTAGGAAGCTGTTTATCAGTAAATATCTCCACTGAGATTAAGAAAAGCAGTAGCTTAATAAATTAAGTACTTCCTGGTATGGTTACTGTATTGGTAACTCCACAAAAGAATCTGGATTGTGGTGAGGGAACAGAGAAAAAAGCTCATTTAGGACCTGCACTTATGAAAGGGGTAGGCAGCAGTATATCAGGGAGTAAATCTTCTGAGAATAAACACAGCTGGAGCTTGTTAAGGTAATTACACAGGGGAAAAGATAATGTACTGGGAACTCCTCAGAAGAATCTGATTTGTGGTGAGGGGAGAGAGATAAAAGCTCATTTAGGAACGACATGAACATGCTGGGTAGGTGACTGTTTATCAGTAAATATCTCCACTGAGATTAAGAAAAGCAGTAGCTTAATAAATTAAGTACTTCCTGGTATGGTTACTGTACTGGTAACTCCCCAAAAGAATCTGGATTGTGGTGAGGGAACAGAGAAAAAAGCTCATTTAGGACCTGCACTTATGAAGGGGGTAGGGAGCAGTATATCAGGGAGTAAACCTTCTGAGAATAAAAACAGCTGGAGCTTGTTAAGGTAATTACACAGTGGAAAGGATAATGTACTGGGAACTCCTCAGAAGAATCTGATTTGTGGTGAGGGGAGAGAGATAAAAGCTCATTTAGTAACGACGTGAACATGCTGCGTAGGTGGCTGTTTATCAGTAAATATCTCCACTGAGATTAAGAAAAGCAGTATCTTAATAAACTCAGTACTTCCTGGTATGGTTACTGTACTCGTAACTCCACAAAAGAATCTGGATTGTGGTGAGGGAACAGAGAAAAAAGCTCATTTAGGACCTGCACTTACGAAGGGGGTAGGCAGCTGTATATCAGGGAGTAAACCTTCTGAGAATAAAAACAGCTGGAGCTTGTTAAGGTAATTACACAGGGGAAAGGATAATGTACTGAGAACTCCTCAGAAGAATCTGATTTGTGGTGAGGGGAGAGAGATAAAAGCTCTTTTAGGAACGACATGAACATGCTGCGTAGGCAGCTGTTTATCAGTAAATATCTCCACTGAGATTAAGAAAAGCAGTAGCTTAATAAATTAAGTACTTCCTGGTATGGTTACTGTACTGGTAACTCGCCAAAAGAATCTGGATTGTGGTGAGGGAACAGAGAAAAAAGCTCATTTAAGACCTGCACTTATGCAGGGGGTAGGCAGCTGTATATCAGGGAGTAAACCTTCTGAGAATAAAAACAGCTGGAGCTTGTTAAGGTAATTACACAGGGGAAAGGATAATGTACTGGGAACTCCTCAGAAGAATGTGATTTGTGGTGAGGGGAGAGAGATAAAAGCTCATTTCGGAACGACATGAACATGCTGCGTAGGTAGCTGTTTATCGGTAAATATCTCCACTGAGATTAAGAAAAGCAGTAGCTTAATAAATTAAGTACTTCCTGGTATGGTTACTGTACTGGTAACTCCCCAAAAGAATCTGGATTGTGGTGAGGGAACAGAGAAAAAACCTCATTTAGGACCTGCACTTACGAAGGGGGTAGGCAGCTGTATATCAGGGAGTAAACCTTCTGAGAATAAAAACAGCTGGAGCTTGTTAAGGTAATTACACAGGGGAAAGGATAATGTACTGGGAACTCCTCAGAAGAATCTGATTTGTGGTGAGGGGAGAGAGATAAAAGCTCATTTAGGAACGACATGAACATGCTGCGTAGGTAGCTGTTTATCAGTAAATATCTCCAGTGAGATTAAGAAAAGCAGTAGCTTAATAAATTAAGTACTTCCTGGTATGGTTACTGTACTGGTAACTCCCGAAAAGAATCTGGATTGTGGTGAGGGAACAGAGAAAAAAGCTCATTTAAGACCTGCACTTACGAAGGGGGTAGGCAGCTGTATATCAGGGAGTAAACCTACTGAGAATAAAAACAGCTGGAGCTTGTTAAGGTAATTACACAGGGGAAATTATAAAGTACTGGGAACTACTCAGAAGAATCTGATTTGTGGTGAGGGAAGAGAGATAAAAGCTCATTTAGGAACGACATGAACATGCTGCGTAGGTAGCTGTTTATCAGTAAATATCTCCAATGAGAATAAGAACAGCAGTAGCTTAATAAATTAAGTACTTCCTGGTATGGTTACTGTACTGGTAACTCCCCAAAGGAATCTGGATTGTGGTGAGGGAACAGAGAAAAAAGCTCATTTAGGACCTGCACTTACGAAGGGGGTAGGCAGCTGTGTATCAGGGAGTACACCTTCTGAGAATAAAAACAGCTGGAGCTTGTTAAGGTAATTACAAAGGGGAAAGGATAATGTACTGGGAACTCCTCAGAAGAATCTGATTTGTGGTGAGGGGAGAGAGATAAAAGCTCATTTAGGAACGACATGAACATGCTGCGTAGGTAGCTGTTTATCAGTAAATATCTCCACTGAGATTAAGAAAAGCAGTAGCTTAATAAATTAAGTACTTCCTGGTATGGTTACTGTACTGGTAACTCCCCAAAAGAATCTGGATTGTGGTGAGGGAACAGAGAAAAAAGCTCATTTAGGACCTGCACTTACGAAGGGGGTAGGCAGCTGTGTATCAGGGAGTAAACCTTCTGAGAATAAAAATAGCTGGAGCTTGTTAAGGTAATTACACAGGGTAAAGGTTGATGTACTGGGAACTCCTCAGAAGAATCTGATTTGTGGTGAGGGGAGAGAGATAAAAGCTCATTTAGGAACGACATGAACATGCTGCGTAGGTAGCGGTTTATCAGTAAATATCTCCACTGAGATTAAGAAAAGCAGTAGCTTAATAAATTAAGTACTTCCTGGTATGGTTACTGTACTGGTAACTCCCCAAAAGAATCTGGATTGTGGTGAGGGACAGAGAAAAAATCTCATTTAGGACCTGCACTTACGAAGGGGGTAGGCAGCTGTATATCAGGGAGTAAACCTTCTGAGAATAAAAACAACTGGAGCTTGTTAAGGTAATTACACAGGGTAAAGGATAATGTACTGGGAACTCCTCAGAAGAATCTGATTTGTGGTGAGGGGAGAGAGATAAAAGCTCATTTAGGAACGACATGAACATGCTGCGTAGGTAGCTGTTTATCAGTAAATATCTCCACTGAGAATAAGAAAAGCAGTAGCTTAATAAATTAAGTACTTCCTGGTATAGTTACTGTACTGGTAACTTCCCAAAAGAATCTGGATTGTGGTGAGGGAAGAGAGAAAAAATCTCATTAGGACCTGCACTTACGAAGGGGGTAGGCAGCTGTATATCAGGGAGTAAACATTCTGAGAATAAAAACAGCTGGAGATTGTTAAGGTAATTACACAGGGCAAAGGATAATGTACTGGGAACTCCTCAGAAGAATCTGATTTGTGGTGAGGGGAGAGAGATAAAAGCTCATTTAGGAACGACATGAACATGCTGCGTAGGTAGCTGTTTATCAGTAAATATCTCCACTGAGATTAAGAAAACCAGTAGCTTAATAAATGAAGTACTTCCTGGTATGGTTACTGTACTGGTAACTCCCCAAAAGAATCTGGATTGTGGTGAGGGACAGAGAAAAAAACTCATTTAGGACCTGCACTTACGAAGGGGGTAGGCAGCTGTATATCAGGGAGTAAACCTTCTGAGAATAAAAACAGCTGGAGCTTGTTAAGGTAATTACACAGGGGAAAGCATAATGCATTGGGAACTCCTCAGAAGAATCTGATTTGTGGTGAGGGTAGAGAGATACAAGCTCATTTATGAACGACATGAACATGCTGCGTAGGTAGCTGTTTTTCAGTAAATATCTCCACTGAGATTAAGAAAAGCAGTAGCTTAATAAATTAAGTACTTTCTGGTATGGTTACTGTACTGGTAGCTCCCCAAAAGAATCTTGATTGTGGTGAGGCAACAGAGAAAAAAGCTCATTTAGGACCTGCACTTACGAAGGGGGTAGGCAGCTGTATATCAGGGAGTAAACCTTCTGAGAATAAAAACAGCTGGAGCTTGTTAAGGTAATTACACAGGGTAAATGATAATGTACTGGGAACTCCTCAGAAGAATCTGATTTGTGGTGAGGGGAGAGAGATAAAAGCTCATTTAGGAACGACATGAACATGCTGCGTAGGTAGCTGTTTATCAGTAAATATCTCCACTGAGATTAAGAAAAGCAGTAGCTTAATAATCTCAGTACTTCCTGGTATGGTTACTCTACTGGTAACTCCCCAAAAGAATCTGGATTGTGGTGAGGGAACAGAGAAAATAGCTCATTTAGGACCTGCACTTACGAAGGGGGTAGGCAGCTGTATATCAGGGAGTAAACCTTCTGGGAATAAAAACAGCTGGAGCTTGTTAAGGCAATTACACAGGGGAAAGGATAATGTACTAGGAATTCCTCAGAAGAATCTGATTTGTGGTGAGGGGAGAGAGATAAAAGCTCATTTAGGAACGACATGAACATGCTGCGTAGGTAGCTGTTTATCAGTAAATATCTCCACTGAGATTAAGAAAAGCAGTAGCTTAATAAATTAAGTACTTCCTGGTATGGTTACTGTACTGGTAACTCCCCAAAAGAATCTGGATTGTCGTGAGGGAACAGAGAAAAAAGCTCATTTAGGACCTGCACTTACGATAGGGGTAGGCAGCTGTATATCAGGGATTAAACCTTCTGAGAATAAAAACAGCTGGAGCTTGTTAAGGTAATTACACAGGGGAAAGGATAAGGTACTGGGAACTCCTCAGAAGAATCTGATTTGTGGTGAGGGGAGAGAGATAAAAGCTCATTTATGAACGACATGAACATGCTGCGTAGGTAGCTGATTTTCAGTAATTATCTCCACTGAGATTAAGAAAAGCAGTAGCTTAATAAATTAAGTACTTCTTGGTATGGGTACTGTACTGGTAACTCCCCAAAAGAATCTGGATTGTGTTGAGGGAACAGAGAAAAAAGCTCATTTAGGACCTGCAATTACGAAGGGGGTAGGCAGCTGCATATCAGGGATTAAACCTTCTGAGAATAAAAACAGCTGGAGCTTGTTAAGGTAATTACACAGGGCAAAGGATAATGCACTGGGAACTCCTCAAAAGAATCTGATTTGTGGTGAGTGGAGAGAGATAAAAGCTCATTTAGGAACGACATGAACATGCTGCGTAGGTAGCTGTTTATCAGTAATTATCTCCACTGAGATTAAGAAAAGCAGTAGCTTAATAAATTAAGTACTTCTTGGTATGGGTACTGTACTGGTAACTCCCCAAAAGAATCTGGATTGTGGTGAGGGAACAGAGAAAAAAGCTCATTAAAGACCTGCACTTACGAAGGGGGTAGGCCGCAGTATATCTGGGAGTAAACCTTCTGAGAATAAAAACAGCTGGAGCTTGTTAAGGTAATTACACAGGGGAAAGGATAATGTACTTGGAACTCCTCAGAAGAATCTGATTTGTGGTGAGGGGAGAGAGATAAAAGCTCATTTAAGAACGACATGAACATGCTGCACACGTAGCTGTTTATCAGGAAATATCTCCACTGAGATTAAGAAAAGCAGTAGCTTAATAAATTAAGTACTTCCTGGTATGGTTACTGTACTGGTAACTCCCCAAAAGAATCTGGATTGTGGTGAGGGAACAGAGAAAAAATCTCATTTAGGACCTGCCCATACGAAGGGGGTAGGCAGCTGTATATCAGGTAGTAAACCTTCTGAGAATAAAAACAGCTGGAGCTTGTTAAGGTAATTACACAGGCGAAAGGATAATGTACGGGGAACTCCTCAGAAGAATCTGATTTGTGGTGAGGGGAGTGAGATAAAAGCTCATTTAGGAACGACATGAACATGCTGCATAGGTAGCTGTTTATCAGTAAATATCTCCACTGAGATTAAGAAAAGCAGTAGCTTAATAAATTAAGTACTTCCTGGTATGGTTACTGTACTGGTAACTCCCCAAAAGAATCTGGATTGTGGTGAGGGAACAGAGAAAAAAATCTCATTTAGGACCTGCACATACGAAGGGGGTACGCAGCTGTATATCAGGTAGTAAACCTTCTGAGAATAAAAACAGCTGGAGCTTGTTAAGGTAATTACACAGGCGAAAGGATAATGTACGGGGAACTCCTCAGAAGAATCTGATTTGTGGTGAGGGGAGAGAGATAAAAGCTCATTTAGGAACGACATGAACATGCTGCATAGGTAGCTGTTTATCAGTAAATATCTCCACTGAGATTAAGAAAAGCAGTAGCTTAATAAATTAAGTACTTCCTGGTATGGTTACTGTACTGGTAATTCCCCAAAAGAATCTAGATTGTGGTGAGGTAACAGAGAAAAAAGCTCATTTAGGACCTGCACTTACGAAGGGGGTAGGCAGCAGTATATCAGGGAGTAAACCTTCTGAGAATAAAAACAGCTGGAGCTTGTTAAGGTAATTACACAGGGGAAAGGATAATGTACTGGGAACTCCTCAGAAGAATCTGATTTGTGGTGAGGGGAGAGAGATAAAAGCTCATTTAGGAACGACATGAACATGCTGCGTAGGTAGCTGTTTATCAGTAATTATCTCCACTGAGACTAAGAAAACCAGTAGCTTAATAAATTAAGTACTTCCTGGTATGGTTACTGTACTGGTAACTCCCCAAAAGAATCTGGATTGTGGTGAGGGAACAGAGAAAAAAGCTCATTTAGGACCTGCACTTACGAAGGGGGTAGGCAGCTGTATATCAGGGAGTAAACCTTCTGAGAATAAAAACAGCTGGAACTTGTTAAGGTAATTACACAGGGGAAAGGATAATGTACTGGGAACTCCTCAGAAGAATCTGATTTGTGGTGAGGGGAGAGAGATAAAAGCTCATATAGGAATGACATGAACATGCTGCGTGGGTAGCTGTTTATCAGTATATATCTCCACTGAGATTAAGAAAAGCAGTAGCTTAATAAATTAAGTACTTCCTGGTATGGTTACTGTACTGGTAACTCCCCAAAAGATTCTGGATTGTGGTGAGGGAACAGAGAAAAAAGCTCATTTATGAACTGCACTTACGAAGGGGGTAGGCAGCTGTATATCAGGGTATAAACCTTCTGAGAATAAAAACAGCTGGAGCTTGTTAAGGTAATTACACAGGGGAAAGGATAATGTACTGGGAACTCCTCAGAAGAATCTGATTTGTGGTGAGGGGAGAGAGATAAAAGCTCATTTAGGAACGACATGAACATGCTGCGTAGGTAGCTGTTTATCAGTAATTATCTCCACTGAGACTAAGAAAACCAGTAGCTTAATAAATTAAGTACTTCCTAGTATGGTTACTGTACTGGTAACTCCCCAAAAGAATCTGGATTGTGGTGAGGGAACAGAGAAAAAAGCTCATTTAGGACCTGCACTTACGAAGGGGGTAGGCAGCTGTATATCAGGGAGTAAACCTTCTGAGAATAAAAACAGCTGGAGATTGTTAAGGTATTTACACAGGGGAAAGGATAATGTACTGGGAACTCCTCAGAAGAATCTGATTTGTGGTGAGGGGAGAGAGATAAAAGCTCATTTACGAACGACATGAACATGCTGCGTAGGTAGCTGTTTATCAGTAAATATCTCCACTGAGATTAAGAAAAGCAGTAGCTTAATAAATTAAGTACTTCCTGGTATGGTTACTGTACTGGTAACTCCCAAAAAGAATCTGGATTGTGGTGAGGGAACAGAGAAAAAAGCTCATTTAGGACCTGCACTTACGAAGGGGGTAGGCAGCTGTATATCAGGGAGTAAACCTTCTGAGAATAAAAACAGCTGGAACTTGTTAAGGTAATTACACAGGGGAAAGGATAATGTACTGGGAACTCCTCTGACGAATCTGATTTGTGGTGAGGGGAGAGAGATAAAAGCTCATTTAGGAACGACATGATCATGCTGCGTAGGTAGCTGTTTATCAGTAAATATCTCCACTGAGATTAAGAAAAGCAGTAGCTTAATAAATTAAGTACTTCCTGGTATGGTTACTGTACTGGTAACTCCCCAAAAGAATCTGGATTGTGGTGAGGGAACAGAGGAAAAAAGCTCATTTAGGACCTGCACTTACGAAGGGATAGCCAGCTGTTTTTCAGGGAGTAAACCTTCTGAGAATAAAAACAGATGGAGCTTGTTATGGTAATTACACAGGGGAAAGGATGATGTACTGGGAACTCCTCAGAATAATCTGATTTGTGGTGAGGGGAGAGAGATAAAACCTCATTTATAAATGACATGAACATGCTGCGTAGGTAGCTGTTTATCAGTAAATATCTCCACTGAGATTAAGAAAAACAGTAGCTTAATAAATTAAGTACTTCCTGGTATGGTTACTGTACTGGTAACTCCCCAAAAGAATCTGGATTGTGGTGAGGGAACAGAGAAAAAAGCTCATTTAGGACCTGCACATACGAAGGGGGTAGGCAGCTGTATATCAGGGAGTAAACCTACTGAGCATAAAAACAGCTGGAGCTTGTTAAGGTAATTACACAGGGGAAAGGATAATGTACTGGGAACTCCTCAGAAGAATCTGATTTGTGGTGAGGGGAGAGAGATAAAAGCTCATTTAGGAACGACATGAACATGCTGCGTAGGTGGCTGTTTATCAGTAAATATCTCCACTGAGATTAAGAAAAGCAGTAGCTTAATAAATTAAGTACTTCCTGATATGGGTACTGTACTGGTGACTCCCCAAAAGAATCTGGATTGTGGTGAGGGAACAGAGAAAAAAGCTCATTTAGGACCTGCACTTACAAAGGGGGTAGGCAGCTGTATATCAGGGAGTAAACCTTCTGAGAATAAAAACAGCTGGAGCTTGTTAAGGTAATTACACAGGGGAAAGGATAATGTACTGGGAACTCCTCAGAAGAATCTGATTTGTGGTGAGGGGAGAGAGATAAAAGCTCATTTAGGAACGACATGAACATGCTGCGTAGGTAGCTGTTTATCAGTAAATATCTCCACTGAGATTAAGAAAAGCAGTAGCTTCATAAATTAAGTACTTCCTGGTATGGTTACTGTACTGGTAACTCCCCAAAAGAATCTGGATTGTGGTGAGGGAACAGAGAAAAAAGCTCATTTAGGACCTGCACTTACTAAGGGGGTACGCAGCTGTATGTCAGGTAGTAAACCTTCTGAGAATAAAAACAGCTGGAGGTTGTTAAGGTAATTACACAGGGGAAAGGATAATGTACTGGGAACTCCTCAGAAGAATCTGATTTGTGGTGAGGGGACAGAGATAAAAGCTCATTTAGGAACGACATGAACATGCTGCGTAGGTAGCTGTTTAGCAGTAAATATCACCACTGAGATTAAGAAAAGCAGTAGCTTAATAAATTTTGTACTTCCTGGTATGGTTACTGTACTGGTAACTCCCCAAAAGAATCTGGATTGTGGTGACGGAACAGAGAAAAAAGCTCATTTAGGACCTGTACTAACGAAGGTGGTAGGCAGCTGTATATCAGGGAGTAAACATTCTGAGAATAAAAACAGCTGGAGCTTGTTAAGGTAATTACACAGGAGAAAGGATAATGTACTGGGAACTCCTCAGAAGAATCTGATTTGTGGTGAGGGGAGAGAGATAAAAGCTCATTTAGGAACGACATGTACATGCTGCATACGTAGCTGTTTATCAGTAAATATCTCCACTGAGATTAAGAAATGCAGTAGCTTAATAAATTAAGTACTCTCTACTATGGATACTGTACTGGTAACTCCCCAAAAGAATCTGGATTGTGGTGAGCGAACAGAGAAAAAAGCTCATTTAGGACCTGAACTTACAAAGGGGGTAGGCACCTGTATATCAGGGAGTAAACCTTCTGAGAATAAAAACAGCTGGAGCTTGTTAAGGTAATTACACAGGGGAAATGATAATGTACTGGGAACTCCTCAGAAGAATCTGATTTGTGGTGAGGGGAGAGAGATAAAAGCTCATTTAGGAACGACATGAACATGCTGGGTAGGTAGCTGTTTATCAGTAAATATCTCCACTGAGATTAAGAAAAGCAGTAGCGTAATAAATTAAGTAGTTCCTGGTATGGTTACTGTACTGGTAACTCCCCAAAAGAATCTGGATTGTGGTGAGGGAACAGAGAAAAAAGCTAATTTAGGACCTGCACTTACGAAGGGGGTAGGCAGCTGTATATCAGGTAGTAAACCTTCTGGGAATAAAAACAGCTGGAGCTTGTTAAGGTAATTACACAGGCGAAAGGATAATGTACTGGGAACTCCTCAGAAGAATCTGATTTGTGGTGAGGGGAGAGAGATAATAGCTCATTTAGGAACGACATGAACATGCTGCGTAGGTAGCTGTTTATCAGTAAATATCTACACTGAGATTAAGAAAAGCAGTAGCTTAATAAATTAAGTAGTTCCTGGTATGGTTACTGTACTGGAAACTCCCCAAAAGAATCTGGATTGTGGTGAGGGAACAGAGAAAAAAGCTCATTTAGGACCTGCACTTACGAAAGAGGTAGGCAGCTGTATATCAGGGAGTAAACCTTCTGAGAATCAAAACAGCTGGGGCTTGTTAAGGTAATTACACAGGGGAAAGGATAATGTACTGGGAACTCAGAAAAATCTGATTTGTGGTGAGGGGAGAGAGATAAAAGCTCATTTAGGAACGACATGATCATGCTGCGTAGGTAGCTGTTTATCAGTAAATATCTCCACTGAGATTAAGAAAAGCAGTAGCTTAATAAATTAAGTACTTCCTGGTATGGTTACTGTAATGGTAACTCCCCAAAAGAATCCGGAGGGAACAGAGAAAAAAACTCATTTAGGACCTGCACTTTCGAAGGGGGTAGGCAGCTGTATATCAGGGAGTAAACCTTCTGAGAATAAAAACAGCTGGAGCTTGTTAAGGTAATTACACAGGGGAAAGGATAATGTACTGGGAACTCCTCCGAAGAATCTGAGTTGTGGTGAGGGGAGAGAGATAAAAGCTCATTTAGGAACGACATGAACATGCTGCGTAGGTAGCTGTTTTTCAGTTAATATCTCCACTGAGATTAAGAAAAGCAGTAGCTTAATAAATTAAGTACTTCCTGGTATGGTTACTGTACTGGTAACTCCCCAACGGAATCTGGAATGTGGTGAGGGAACAGAGAATAAAGCTCATTTAGGACCTGCACTTACGAAAGGGGTAGGCAGCTGTATATCAGGGAGTAAACCTTCTGAGAATCAAAACAGCTGGGGCTTGTTAAGGTAATTACACAGGGGAAAGGATAATGTACTGGGAACTCAGAAGAATCTGATTTGTGGTGAGGGGAGAGAGATAAAAGCTCATTTAGGAACGACATGAACATGCTGCGTAGTTAGCTGTGTATCAGTAAATATCTCCACTGAGATTAAGAAAAGCAGTAGCTTAATAAATTAAGTACTTCCTGGTATGGTTACTGTAATGGTAACTCCCCAAAAGAATCTGGATTATGGTGAGGGAACAGAGAAAAAAACTCATTTAGGACCTGCACTTTCGAAGGGGGTAGGCAGCTGTATATCAGGGAGTAAACCTTCTGAGAATAAAAACAGCTGGAGCTTGTTAAGGTAATTACACAGGGGAAAGGATAATGTACTGGGAACTCCTCAGAAGAATCTGATTTGTGGTGAGGGGAGAGATAAAAGCTCATTTAGGAAAGACATGAACATGCTGCGTAGGTAGCTGTTTATCAGTAAATATCTCCACTGAGATTAAGAAAATCAGTAGCTCAATAAATTAAGTAATTCCTGGTATGGTTACTGTACTGGTAACTCCCCAAAAGAATCTGCATTGTGGTGAGGGAACACAGAAAAAAGCTCATTTAGGACCTGCACTTACGAAGGGGTTAGGCAGCTGTATATCAGGGAGTAAACCTTCTGAGAATAAAAACAGCTGGAGCTTGTTAAGGTAATTACACAGAGGAAAGGATAATGTACTGGGAACTCCTCAGAAGAATCTGATTTGTGGTGAGGGGAGAGAGATAAAAGCTCATTTAGGAACGACATGAACATGCTGCGTACGTAGCTGTTTATCAGTAAATATTTCCACTGAGATTAAGAAAAGCAGTAGCTTAATAAATTAAGTAATTCCTGGTATGGTTACTGTACTGGTAACTCCCCAAAAGAATCTGGATTGTGGTGAGGGAACAGAGGAAAAAGCTCATTGAGGAACTGCACTTACGAAGGGGGTAGGCAATTGTAAATCAGGGAGTAAACCTTCTAAGAATAAAAACAGCTGGAGCTTGTTAAGGTAATTACAGAGGGGAAAGGATAATGTACTGGCAACTCCTCAGAAGAATCTGAATTGTGGTGAGGGGAGAGAGATAAAAGCTCATTTAGGAACGACATGAACATGCTGCATAGGTAGCTGTTTATCAGTAAATATCTAAACTGAGATTAAGAAAAGCAGTAGCATAATAAATTAAGTACTTCCGGGTATGGTTACTGTACTGGTAACTCCCCAAAAGAATCTGGATTGTGGTGAGGGAACAGAGAAAAAAGCTCATTTAGGACCTGCACTTACGAAGGGGGTAGGCAGCTGTATATCAGGGAGTAAACCTTCTGAGAATAAAAACAGCTGGAGCTTGTTAAGGTAATTGCACAGGGGAAAGGATAATGTACTGGGAACTCCTCAGAAGAATCTGATTTGTGGTGATGGGAGAGAGATAAAAGCTCATTTAGGAACGACATGAACATGCTGCGTAGGTAGCTGTTTATCAGTAAATATCTCCACTGAGATTAAGAAAAGCAGTAGCTTAATACATAAAGTACTTACTGGTATGGTTACTGTACTGGTAACTCCCCAAAAGAATCTGGATTGTGGTGAGGGAACAGAGAAAAAAGCTCATTTAGGACCTGCACTTACTCAGGGGGTAGGCAGCTGTATATCAGGGAGTAAACCGTCTGAGAATAAAAACAGCTGGAGCTTGTTAAGGTAATTACACAGGGGAAAGGATAATGTACTGGGAACTCCTCCGAAGAATCTGAGTTGTGGTGAGGGGAGAGAGATAAAAGCTCATTTAGGAACGACATGAACATGCTGCGTAGGTAGCTGTTTATCAGTTAATACCTCCACTGAGATTAAGAAAAGCAGTAGCTTAATAAATTAAGTACTTCCTGGTATGGTTACTGTACTGGTAACTCCCCAAAGGAATCTGGATTGTGGTGAGGGAACAGAGAAAAAAGCTCATTTAGGACCTGCACTTACGAAAGAGGTAGGCAGCTGTATATCAGGGAGTAAACATTCTGAGAATCAAAACAGCTGGGGCTTGTTAAGGTAATTACACAGGGGAAAGGATAATGTACTGGGAAATCAGAAGAATCTGATTTGTGGTGAGGGGAGAGAGATAAAAGCTCATTTAGGAACGACATGAACATGCTGCGTAGGTAGCTGTGTATCAGTAAATATCTCCACTGAGATTAAGAAAAGCAGTAGCTTAATAAATTAAGTACTTCCTGGTATGGTTACTGTAATGGTAACTCCCCAAAAGAATCTGGATTATGGTGAGGGAACAGAGAAAAAAACTCATTTAGGACCTGCACTTTCGAAGGGGGTAGGCAGCTGTATATCAGGGAGTAAACCTTCTGAGAATAAAAACAGCTGGAGCTTGTTAAGGTAATTACACAGGGGAAAGGATAATGTACTGGGAACTCCTCCGAAGAATCTGAGTTGTGGTGAGGGGAGAGAGATAAAAGCTCATTTAGGAACGACATGAACATGCTGCGTAGGTAGCTGTTTTTCAGTTAATATCTCCACTAAGATTATGAAAAGCAGTAGCTTAATAAATTAAGTACTTCCTGGTATGGTTACTGTACTGGTAACTCCCCAAAGGAATCTGGATTGTGGTGAGGGAACAGAGAATAAAGCTCATTTAGGACCTGCACTTACGAAAGGGGTAGGCAGCTCTAAATCAGGGAGTAAACCTTCTGAGAATCAAAACAGCTGGCGCGTGTTAAGGTAATTACACAGGGGAAAGGATAATGTACTGGGAACTCAGAAGAATCTGATTTGTGGTGAGGGGAGAGAGATAAAAGCTCATTTAGGAACGACATGAACATGCTGCGTAGGTAGCTGTGTATCAGTAATTATCTCCACTGAGATTAAGAGAGCAGTAGCTTAATAAATTAAGTACTTCCTGGTATGGTTACTGTAATGGTAACTCCCCAAAAGAATCTGGATTATGGTGAGGGAACAGAGAAAAAAACTCATTAAGGACCTGCACTTTCGAAGGGGGTAGGCAGCTGTATATCAGGGAGTAAACCTTCTGAGAATAAAAGCAGCTGGAGCTTGTTAAGGTAATTACACAGGGGAAAGGATAATGTACTGGGAACTCCTCAGAAGAATCTGATTTGTGGTGAGGGGAGAGATAAAAGCTCATTTAGGAACGACATGAACATGCTGCGTAGGTAGCTGTTTATCAGTAAATATCTCCACTGAGATTAAGAAAAGCAGTAGCTTAATAAATGAAGTACTTCCTGGTATGGTTACTGTACTGGTAACTCCCCAAAAGAATCTGGATTGTGGTGAGGGAACAGAGAAAATAGCTCATTTAGGACCTGCACTTACGAAAGGGGTAGGCAGCTGTATATCAGGGAGTAAACCTTCTGAGAATAAAAACAGCTGGAGCTTGTTAAGGTAATTACACAGGGGAAAGGATAATGTACTGTGAACTCCTCAGAAGAATCTGATTTGTGGTGAGGGGAGAGAGATAAAAGCTCATTTAGGAACGACATGAACATGCTGCGTAGGTAGCTGTTTATCAGTAAATATCTCCACTGAGATTAAAAAAAGCAGTAGCTTAATAAATTAAGTAATTCCTGGTATGGTTACTGTACTGGTAACTCCCCAAAAGAATCTGGATTGTGGTGAGGGAACAGAGAAAAAAGCTCATTTAGGACCTGCACTTACGAAGGGGGTAGGCAGCTGTATATCAGGGAGTAAACCTTCTGAGAATAAAAACAGCTGGAGCATGTTAAGGTAATTACACAGGGGAAAGGATAATGTACTGGGAACTCCTCAGAAGAATCTGATTTGTGGTGAGGGGAGAGATATAAAAGCTCATTTAGGAACGACATGAACATGCGGGGTACGTAGCTGTTTATCAGTAAATATCTCCACTGAGATTAAGAAAAGCAGTAGCTTAATAAATTAAATACTTACTGGTATGGTTACTGTACTGGTAACTCCCCAAAAGAATCTGGATTGTAGTGAGGGAACAGAGAAAAAAGCTCATTTATGACCTGCACTTACGAAGGGGTTAGGCAGCTGTATATCAGGGAGTAAACCTTCTGAGAATAAAAACAGCTGGAGCTTGTTAAGGTAATTACACAGAGGAAAGGATAATGTACTGGGAACTCCTCAGAAGAATCTGATTTGTGGTGAGGGGAGAGAGATAAAAGCTCATTTAGGAACGACATGAACATGCTGCGTACGTAGCTGTTTATCAGTAAATATTTCCACTGAGATTAAGAAAAGCAGTAGCTTAATAAATTAAGTAATTCCTGGTATGGTTACTGTACTGGTAACTCCCCAAAAGAATCTGGATTGTGGAGAGGGAACAGAGAAATAAGCTCATTGAGGAACTGCACTTACGAAGGGGGTAGGCAGTTGTAAATCAGGGAGTAAACCTTCTGAGAATAAAAACAGCTGGAGCTTGTTAAGGTAATTACAGAGGGGAAAGGATAATGTACTGGCAACTCCTCAGACGAATCTGAATTGTGGTGAGGGGAGAGAGATAAAAGCTCATTTAGGAACGACATGAACATGCTGCGTAGGTAGCTGTTTATCAGTAAATATCTCCACTGAGATTAAGAAAAGCAGTAGCTTAATAAATTAAGTAATTCCTGGTATGGTTACTGTACTGGTAACTCCCCAAAAGAATCTGGATTGTGGTGAGGGAACAGAGAAAAAAGCTCATTTAGGACCTGCACTTACGAAGGGGGTAGGCAGCAGTATATCAGGGAGTAAACCTTCTGAGAATAAAAACAGCTGGAGCATGTTAAGGTAATTACACAGGGGAAAGGATAATGTACTGGGAACTCCTCAGAAGAATCTGATTTGTGGTGAGGGGAGAGAGATAAAAGCTCATTTAGGAACGACATGAACATGCTGCGTAGGTAGCTGTTTATCAGTAAATATCTCAACTGAGATTAAGAAAAGCAGTAGCTTAATAAATTATGTACTTCCTGGTATGATTACTGTACTGGTAACTCCCCAAAAGAATCTGGATTGTGGTGAGGGAACAGAGAAAAAAGCTCATTTACGACCTGCACTTACGAAGGGTGTAGGCAGCTGTATAGCAGGGAGTAAACCTTCTGAGAATAAAAACAGGTGGAGCTTGTTAAGGTAATTACACAGGGGAAAGGATAATGTACTGGGAACTCCTCAGAAGAATCTGAATTGTGGTGAGGGGAAAGAGATAAAAGCTCATTTAGGAACGACATGAACATGCTGCATACGTAGCTGTTTATCAGTAAATATCTCCACTGAGATTAAGAAAAGCAGTAGCTTAATAATTTGAGTACTTCCTGGAATGGTTACTGTACTGGTAACTCCCCAAAAGAATCTGGATTGTGGTGAGGAAACAGAGAAAAAAGCTCATTTAGGACCTGCACTTACGAAGGGGGTAGGCAGCTGTACATCATGGAGTAAACCTTCTGAGAATAAAAACAGCTGGAGCTGTTAAGGTAATTACACAGTGTAAAGGATAATGTACTGGGAACTCCTCAGAAGAATCTGATTTGTGGTGAGGGGAGAGAGATAAAAGCTCATTTAGGAACGACATGAACATGCTGCGTAGGTAGCTGTTTATCAGTAAATATCTCCACTGAGATTAAGAAAAGCAGTAGTTTTATAAATTAAGTACTTCCTGGTATGGATTTTGTAGTGGTAACTCCCCAAAGAATCTGGATTGTGGTGAGGGAACAGAGAAAAAAGCTCATTTAGGACCTGCACTTACGAAGGGGGTAGGCAGCTGTATATCAGGGAGTAAACCTTCTGAGAATAAAAACAGCTGGAGCTTGTTAAGGTAATTACACAGGGAAAGAATAATGTACTGGGAACTCCTCAGAAGAATCTGATTTGTGGTGAGCGGAAAGAGATAAAAGCTCATTTAAGAACGACATGAACATGCTGCGTAGGTAGCTGTTTATCAGTAAATATCTCCACTGAGATTAAGAAAAGCAGTAGCTTAATAAATTAAGTACTTCCTGGTATGATTACTGTACTGGTAACTCCCCAAAAGAATCTGGATTGTGGTGAGGGAACAGAGAAAAAAGCTCATTTAAGACCTGCACTTACGAAGGGTGTAGGCAGCTGTATAGCAGGGAGTAAACCTTCTGAGAATAAAAACAGCTGGAGCTTTTTAAGGTAATTACACAGGGGAAAGGATAATGTACTGGGAACTCCTCAGAAGAATCTGATTTGTGGTGAGGGTTGAGAGATAAAAGCTCATTTAGGAACGACATGAACATGCTGCGTAGGTAGCTGTTTATCAGTAAATATCTCCACTGAGATTAAGAAAAGCAGTAGCTTAATAAATTAAGTACTTCCTGGTATGGTTACTGTACTGGTAACTCCCCAAAAGAATCTGGATTGTGGTGAGGGAACAGAGAAAAAAGCTCATTTAGGACCTGCACTTATGAAGGGGGTAGGCAGCAGTATATCAGGGAGTAAACCTTCTGCTAATAAAAACAGCTGGAGCTTGTTAAGGTAATTACACAGTGGAAAGGATAATGTACTGGGAACTCCTCAGAAGAATCTGATTTGTGGTGAGGGGAGAGCGATAAAAGCTCATTTAGGAACGACATGAACATGCTGCGTAGGTACCTGTTTGTCAGTAAATATCTCCACTGAGATTACGAAAAGCAGTAGCTTAATAAATTAAGTACTTCCTGGTATGGATACGGTACTGGAAACTCCCCAAAAGAATCTGGATTGTGGTGAGGGAACAGAGAAAAAATCTCATTTAGGACCTGCATTTACGAGGGGGTAGGCAGCTGTATATCAGGGAGTAAACCTTCTGAGAATAAAAACAGCTGGAGCTTGTTAAGGTAATTACACAGGGGAAAGGATAATGTACTGGGAACTCCTCAGAAGAATCTGATTTGTGGTGAGGGGAGAGAGATAAAAGCTCATTTAGGAACGACATGAACATGCCGCATAGGTAGCTGTTTATCAGTAAATATCTCCACTGAGATTAAGAAAAGCAGTAGCTTAATAAATTAAGTACTTCCTGGTATGGTTACTGTACTGGTAACTCCCCAAAAGAATCTGGATTGTGGTTTGGGAACAGAGAAAAAAGCTCATTTAGGACCTTCACTTATGAAGGGGGTAGGCAGCTGTATATCAGGGAGTACACCTTCTGAGAATAAAAACAGCTCTAGCATGTAAAGGTAATTACACAGGGGAAAGGATAATGTACTAGGTACTACTCAGAAGAATCTGATTTGTGGTGAGGGGAGAGAGATAATAGCTCATTTAGGAACGACATGAACATGCTGCGTAGGTAGCTGTTTATCAGTAAATATCTCCACTGAGATTAAGAAAAGCAGTAGCTTAATTAATTAAGTACTTCCTGGTATGGTTACTGTACTGGTAACTCCCCAAAAGAATCTGGATTGTGGTGAGGGAACAGAGAAAAAAGCTCATTTAGGACCTGCACTTACGAAGGGGGTAGGCAGCTGTATATCAGGGAGTAAACCTTCTGAGAATAAAAACAGCTGGAGCTTGTTAAGGCAATTACACAGGGGAAAGGATAATGTACTGGGAACTCCTCAGAAGAATCTGATTTGAGGTGAGGGGAGAGATATAAAAGCTCATTTAGGAACGACATGAACATGCTGCGTACGTAGCTGTTTATGAGTAAATATCTCCACTGAGATGAAGAAAAGCAGTAGCTTAATAAATTAAGTACTTCCTGGTATGGTTACTGTACTGGTAACTCCCCAAAAGAATCTGGATTGTGGTGAGGAAACAGAGAAAAACGCTCATTTAGGACCTGCACTTATGCAGGGAGTAGGCAGCTGTATATCAGGGAGTAAACCTTCTGAGAATAAAAACAGCTGGAGCTTGTTAAGGTAATTACACAGGGGAAATTATAAAGTACTGGGAAATCCTCAGAAGAATCTGATTTGTGGTGAGGGGATAGAGATAAAGCTCATTTAGGAACGACATGAACATGCTGCGTAGGTAGCTGTTTATCAGTAAATAACTCCACTGAGATTAAGAAAAGCAGTAGCTTAATAAATTAAGTACTTCCTGGTATGGTTACTGTACTGGAAACTCCCCAAAAGAATCTGGATTGTGCTGAGGCAACAGAGAAAAAAGCTCATTTAGGACCTGCACTGACGAAGGGGGTAGGCAGCTGTATATCAGGGAGTAAACCTTCTGAGAATAAAAAACAGCTGGAGCTTGTTAAGGTAATTACACAGGGGAAAGGATAATGTACGGGGAACTCCTCAGAAGAATCTGATTTGTGGTGAGGGGAGAGAGATTAAAGCTCATTTAGGAACGACATGAACATGCTGCGTAGGTAGCTGTTTATCAGTAAATATCTCCACTGAGATTAAGAAAAGCAGTAGCTTAATAAATTAAGTACTTCCTGGTATGGTTACTGTACTGGTAACTCACCAAAATAATCTGGATTGTGGTGAGGGAACAGAGAAAAAAGCTCATTTAGGACCTGCACGTTCGAAGGGGTTAGGCAGCTGTATATCAGGGAGTAAACCTTCTGAGAATAAAAACAGCTGGAGCTTGTTAAGGTAATTACACAGGGGAAGTTATAAAGTACTGGGAACTCCTCAGAAGAATCTGATTTGTGGTGAGGGAGAGAGATAAAAGCTCATTTAGGAACGACATGAACATGCTGCGTACGTAGCTGTTTATCAGTAAATATCTCCACTGAGATTAAGAAAAGCAGTAGCTTAATAAATTAAGTACTTCCTGGTATGGTTACTGTACTGGTAACTCCCCAAAAGAATCTGGATTGTGGTGGGGGAACAGAGAAAAAACTCATTTAGGACCTGCACTTACGAAGGGGGTAGGCAGCTGTATATCAGGGAGTAAACCTTCTGAGAATAAAAACAGCTGGAGCTTGTTAAGGTAATTACACAGGGGAAATAATAATGTACTGGGAACTCCTCAGAAGAATCTGATTTGTGGTGAGCGGAAAGAGATAAAAGCTCATTTAAGAACGACATGAACATGCTGCGTAGGTAGCTGTTTATCAGTAAATATCTCCACTGAGATTAAGAAAAGCAGTAGCTTAATAAATTAAGTACTTCCTGGTATGATTACTGTCCTGGTAACTCCCCAAAAGAATCTGGATTGTGGTGAGGGAACAGAGAAAAAAGCTCATTTAAGACCTGCACTTACGAAGGGTGTAGGCAGCTGTATAGCAGGGAGTAAACCTTCTGAGAATAAAAACAGCTGGAGCTTTTTAAGGTAATTACACAGGGGAAAGGATAATGTACGGGGAACTCCTCAGAAGAATCTGATTTGTGGTGAGGGTTGAGAGATAAAAGCTCATTTAGGAACGACATGAACATGCTGCGTAGGTAGCTGTTTATCAGTAAATATCTCCACTGAGATTAAGAAAAGCAGTAGCTTAATAAATTAAGTACTTCCTGGTATGGTTACTGTACTGGTAACTCCCCAAAAGAATCTGGATTGTGGTGAGGGAACAGAGAAAAAAGCTCATTTAGGACCTGCACTTATGAAGGGGGTAGGCAGCAGTATATCAGGGAGTAAACCTTCTGCTAATAAAAACAGCTGGAGCTTGTTAAGGTAATTACACAGTGGAAAGGATAATGTACTGGGAACTCCTCAGAAGAATCTGATTTGTGGTGAGGGGAGAGCGATAAAAGCTCATTTAGGAACGACATGAACATGCTGCGTAGGTACCTGTTTGTCAGTAAATATCTCCACTGAGATTACGAAAAGCAGTAGCTTAATAAATTAAGTACTTCCTGGTATGGATACGGTACTGGAAACTCCCCAAAAGAATCTGGATTGTGGTGAGGGAACAGAGAAAAAATCTCATTTAGGACCTGCATTTACGAGGGGGTAGGCAGCTGTATATCAGGGAGTAAACCTTCTGAGAATAAAAACAGCTGGAACTTGTTAAGGTAATTACACAGGGGAAAGGATAATGTACT
>NW_025956863.1:0-39457 GCF_023159225.1 Perognathus longimembris pacificus | reverse complement strand
AGCTGTTTATCAGTAAATATCTCCACTGAGATTAAGAAAAGCAGTAGCTTAATAAATTAAGTACTTCCTGGTATGGTTACTGTACTGGTAACTCCCCAAAAGAATCTGGATTGTGGTGAGGGAACAGAGAAAAAAGCTAATTTATGACCTGCACTTACGAAGGGGTTAGGCAGCTGTGTATCAGGGAGTAAACCTTCTGAGAATAAAAACAGCTGGAGCTTGTTAACGTACTTACACAGGGGAAAGGATAATGTACTGGGAACTCCTCAGAAGAATCTGATTTGTGGTGAGGGGAGAGAGATAAAAGCTCATTTAGGAACGACATGAACATGCTGCGTAGGTAGCTGTTTATCAGTAAATATCTCCACTGAGATTAAGAAAAGAAGTAGCTTAATAAATTAAGTACTTCCTGGTATGGTTACTGTACTGGTAACTCCCCAAAGGATCTGGATTGTGGTGAGGGAACAGAGAAAAAAGCTCACTCAGGACCTGCACTTACGAAGGGGGTAGGCAGCTGTATATCAGGTAGTAAACCTCCTGAGAATAAAAACAGCTGGAGCTTGTTAAGGTAATTACACAGGGGAAAGGATAATGTACTGGGAACTCCTCAGAAGAATCTGATTTGTGGTGAGGGGAGAGAGATAAAAGCTCATTTAGGAACGACATGAACATGCTGCGTAGGTAGCTGTTTATCAGTAAATATCTCCACTGAGATTAAGAAAAGCAGTAGCTTAATAAATTAAGTACTTACTGGTATGGTTACTGTACTGGTAACTCCCCAGAAGAATCTGGATTGTGGTGAGGGAACAGAGAAAAAAGCTCATTTAGGACCTGCACTTACGAAGGGGTTACGCAGCAGTATATCAGGGAGTAAAACTTCTGAGAATAAAAACAGCTGGAGCTTGTTAAGGTAATTACACAGGGGAAAGGATAATGTACTGGGAACTCCTCAGAAGAATCTGATTTGTGGTGAGGGGAGAGAGATAAAAGCTCATTTAGGAACGACATGAACATGCTGCGTAGGTAGCTGTTTATCAGTAAATATCTCCACTGAGATTAAGAAAAGCAGTAGCTTAATAAATTAAGTACTTCCTGGTATGGTTACTGTACTGGTAACTCCCCAGAAGAATCTGGATTGTGGTGAGGGAACAGAGAAAAAAGCTCATTTAGGACCTGCACTTAGGAAAGGGGTAGGCAGCTGTATATCAGGGAGTAAACCTTCTGAGAATAAAAACAGCTGGAGCTTGTTAAGGTAATTACACAGGGGAAAGGATAATGTACTGGGAACTCCTCAGAAGAATCTGATTTGTGGTGAGGGGAGAGAGATAAAAGCTCATTTAGGAACGACACGAACATGCTGCGTACATAGCTGTTTATCAGTAAATATCTCCACTGAGATTAAGAAAAGCAGTAGCTTAATAAATTAAGTACTTCCTGGTATGGTTACTGTACTGGTAACTCCCCAAAAGTATCTGGATTGTGGTGAGGGAACAGAAAAAAACTCATTTAGGACCTGCACTTACGAAGGGGGTAGGCAGCTGTATATCAGGGAGTAAACCTTCTGAGAATAAAAACAGCTGGAGCTTGTTAAGGTAATTACACAGGGGAAAGGATAATGTACTGGGAACTCCTCAGAAGAATCTGATTTGTGGTGAGGGGAGAGAGATAAAAGCTCATTTAGGAACGACATGAACATGCTGCGTAGGTAGCTGTTTATCAGTAAATATCTCCACTGAGATTAAGAAAAGCAGTAGCTTAATAAATTAAGTACTTCCTGGTATGGTTACTGTACTGGTAACTCCCCAGAAGAATCTGGATTGTGGTGAGGGAACAGAGAAAAAAGCTCATTTAGGACCTGCACTTACGAAGGGGGTAGGCAGCTGTATATCAGGGAGTAAACCTTCTGAGAATAAAAACAGCTGGAGCTTGTTAAGGTAATTACACAGGGGAAAGGATAATGTACTGGGAACTCCTCAGAAGAATCTGATTTGTGGTGAGGGGAGAGAGATAAAAGCTCATTTAGGAACGACACGAACATGCTGCGTACATAGCTGTTTATCAGTAAATATCTCCACTGAGATTAAGAAAAGCAGTAGCTTAATAAATTAAGTACTTCCTGGTATGGTTACTGTACTGGTAACTCCCCAAAATAATCTGGATTGTGGTGAGGGAACAGAGAAAAAAGCTCATTTAGGACCTGCACTTACGAAGGGGGTAGTCAGCTGTATATCAGGGAGTAAACCTTCTGAGAATAAAAGCAGCTGGAGCTTGTTAAGGTAATTACACAGGGGAAAGGATAATGTACTGGCAACTCCTCAGAAGAATCTGATTTGTGGTGAGGGGAGAGAGATAAAAGCTCATTTAGGAACGACATGAACATGCTGCGTAGGTAGCTGTTTATCAGTAAATATCTCCACTGAGATTAAGAAAAGCATTAGCTTAATAAATTAAGTACTTCCTGGTATGGTTACTGTACTGGTAACTCCCCAAAAGAATCTGGATTGTGGTGAGGGAACAGAGAAAAAAGCTCATTTATGACATGCCCTTACGAAGGGGGTAGGCAGCTGTATATCAGGGAGTAAACCTTCTGAGAATAAAAACAGCTGGAGCTTGTTAAGGTAATAACACAGGGGAAAGGATAATGTACTGGGAACTCCTCAGAAGAATCTGATTTGTGGTGAGGGGAGAGAGATAAAAGCTCATTTAGGAACGACATAAACATGCTGCGTACGTAGCTGTTTATCAGTAAATATCTCCACTGAGATTAAGAAAAGCAATAGCTTAATAAATTAAGTACTTCCTGGTATGGTTACTGTACTGGTAACTCCCCAAAAGAATCTGGATTGTGGTGAGGGAACAGAGAAAAAAGCTCATTTAGGACCTGCACTTGAAGGGGTTAGGCAGCTGTGTATCAGGGAGTAAACCTTCTGAGAATAAAAACAGCTGGAGCTTGTTAACGTACTTACACAGGGGAAAGGATAATGTACTGGGAACTCCTCAGAAGAATCTGATTTGTGGTGAGGGGAGAGAGATAAAAGCTCATTTAGGAACGACATGAACATGCTGCGTAGGTAGCTGTTTATCAGTAAATATCTCCACTGAGATTAAGAAAAGCAGTAGCTTAATAAATTAAGTACTTCCTGGTATGGTTACTGTACTGGTAACTCCCCAAAAGAATCTGGATTGTGGTGAGGGAACAGAGAAAAAAGCTCATTCAGGACCTGCACTTACGAAGGGGGTAGGCAGCTGTATATCAGGGAGTAAACCTTCTGAGAATAAAAACAGCTGGAGCTTGTTAAGGTAATTACACAGGGGAAAGGATAATGTACTGGGAACTCCTCAGAAGAATCTGATTTGTGGTGAGGGGAGAGAGATAAAAGCTCATTTAGGAACGACATGAACATGCTGCGTAGGTAGCTGTTTATCAGTAAATATCTCCACTGAGATTAAGAAAAGCAGTAGCTTAATAAATTAAGTACTTCCTGGTATGGTTACTGTACTGGTAACTCCCCAAAGAATCTGGATTGTGGTGAGGGAACAGAGAAAAAAGCTCATTCAGGACCTGCACTTACGAAGGGGGTAGGCAGCTGTATATCAGGGAGTAAACCTTCTGAGAATAAAAGCAGCTGGAGCTTGTTAAGGTAATTACACAGGGGAAAGGATAATGTACTGGGAACTCCTCAGAAGAATCTGATTTGTGGTGAGGGGAGAGAGATAAAAGCTCATTTAGGAACGACATGAACATGCTGCGTAGGTAGCTGTTTATCAGTAAATATCTCCACTGAGATTAAGAAAAGCAGTAGCTTAATAAATTAAGTACTTCCTGGTATGGTTACTGTACTGGTAACTCCCCAAAAGAATCTGGATTGTGGTGAGGGAACAGAGAAAAAAGCTCATTCAGGACCTGCACTTACGAAGGGTGTAGGCAGCTGTATATCAGGGAGTAAACCTTCTGAGAATAAAAACAGCTGGAGCTTGTTAAGGTAATTACACAGGGGAAAGGATAATGTACTGGGAACTCCTCAGAAGAATCTGATTTGTGGTGAGGGGAGAGAGATAAAAGCTCATTTAGGAACGACATGAACATGCTGCGTACGTAGCTGTTTATCAGTAAATATCTCCACTGAGATTAAGAAAAGCAGTAGCTTAATAAATTAAGTACTTCCTGGTATGGTTACTGTACTGGTAACTCCCCAAAAGAATCTGGATTGTGGTGAGGGAACAGAGAAAAAAGCTAATTTATGACCTGCACTTACGAAGGGGTTAGGCAGCTGTGTATCAGGGAGTAAACCTTCTGAGAATAAAAACAGCTGGAGCTTGTTAACGTACTTACACAGGGGAAAGGATAATGTACTGGGAACTCCTCAGAAGAATCTGATTTGTGGTGAGGGGAGAGAGATAAAAGCTCATTTAGGAACGACATGAACATGCTGCGTAGGTAGCTGTTTATCAGTAAATATCTCCACTGAGATTAAGAAAAGAAGTAGCTTAATAAATTAAGTACTTCCTGGTATGGTTACTGTACTGGTAACTCCCCAAAGGATCTGGATTGTGGTGAGGGAACAGAGAAAAAAGCTCACTCAGGACCTGCACTTACGAAGGGGGTAGGCAGCTGTATATCAGGTAGTAAACCTCCTGAGAATAAAAACAGCTGGAGCTTGTTAAGGTAATTACACAGGGGAAAGGATAATGTACTGGGAACTCCTCAGAAGAATCTGATTTGTGGTGAGGGGAGAGAGATAAAAGCTCATTTAGGAACGACATGAACATGCTGCGTAGGTAGCTGTTTATCAGTAAATATCTCCACTGAGATTAAGAAAAGCAGTAGCTTAATAAATTAAGTACTTACTGGTATGGTTACTGTACTGGTAACTCCCCAGAAGAATCTGGATTGTGGTGAGGGAACAGAGAAAAAAGCTCATTTAGGACCTGCACTTACGAAGGGGTTACGCAGCAGTATATCAGGGAGTAAAACTTCTGAGAATAAAAACAGCTGGAGCTTGTTAAGGTAATTACACAGGGGAAAGGATAATGTACTGGGAACTCCTCAGAAGAATCTGATTTGTGGTGAGGGGAGAGAGATAAAAGCTCATTTAGGAACGACATGAACATGCTGCGTAGGTAGCTGTTTATCAGTAAATATCTCCACTGAGATTAAGAAAAGCAGTAGCTTAATAAATTAAGTACTTCCTGGTATGGTTACTGTACTGGTAACTCCCCAGAAGAATCTGGATTGTGGTGAGGGAACAGAGAAAAAAGCTCATTTAGGACCTGCACTTAGGAAAGGGGTAGGCAGCTGTATATCAGGGAGTAAACCTTCTGAGAATAAAAACAGCTGGAGCTTGTTAAGGTAATTACACAGGGGAAAGGATAATGTACTGGGAACTCCTCAGAAGAATCTGATTTGTGGTGAGGGGAGAGAGATAAAAGCTCATTTAGGAACGACACGAACATGCTGCGTACATAGCTGTTTATCAGTAAATATCTCCACTGAGATTAAGAAAAGCAGTAGCTTAATAAATTAAGTACTTCCTGGTATGGTTACTGTACTGGTAACTCCCCAAAAGTATCTGGATTGTGGTGAGGGAACAGAAAAAAACTCATTTAGGACCTGCACTTACGAAGGGGGTAGGCAGCTGTATATCAGGGAGTAAACCTTCTGAGAATAAAAACAGCTGGAGCTTGTTAAGGTAATTACACAGGGGAAAGGATAATGTACTGGGAACTCCTCAGAAGAATCTGATTTGTGGTGAGGGGAGAGAGATAAAAGCTCATTTAGGAACGACATGAACATGCTGCGTAGGTAGCTGTTTATCAGTAAATATCTCCACTGAGATTAAGAAAAGCAGTAGCTTAATAAATTAAGTACTTCCTGGTATGGTTACTGTACTGGTAACTCCCCAAAAGAATCTGGATTGAGGTGAGGGAACAGAGAAAAAAGCTCATTTATGACCTGCACTTACGAAGGGGGTAGGCAGCTGTATATCAGGGAGTAAACCTTCTGAGAATAAAAACAGCTGGAGCTTGTTAAGGTAATTACACAGGGGAAAGGATAATGTACTGGGAACTCCTCAGAAGAATCTGATTTGTGGTGAGGGGAGAGAGATAAAAGCTCATTTAGGAACGACATGAACATGCTGCGTAGGTAGCTGTTTATCAGTAAATATCTCCACTGAGATTAAGAAAAGAAGTAGCTTAATAAATTAAGTACTTCCTGGTATGGTTACTGTACTGGTAAGTCCCCAAAAGAATCTGGATTGTGGTGAGGGAACAGAGAAGAAAGCTCATTTAGGACCTGCACTTACGAAGGGGGTAGGCAGCTGTATATCAGGGAGTAAACCTTCTGAGAATAAAAACAGCTGGAGCTTGTTAAGGTAATTACACAGGGGAAAGGATAATGTACTGGGAACTCCTCAGAAGAATCTGATTTGTGGTGAGGGGAGAGAGATAAAAGCTCATTTAGGAACGACATGGACATGCTGCGTAGGTAGCTGTTTATCAGTAAATATCTCCACTGAGATTAAGAAAAGCAGTAGCTTAATAAATTAAGTACTTCCTGGTATGGTTACTGTACTGGTAACTCCCCAAAAGAATCTGGATTGTGGTGAGGGAACAGAGAAAAAAGCTCATTTAGGACCAGCACTTACGAAGGGGGTAGGCAGCTGTATATCAGGGAGTAATCCTTCTGAGAATAAAAACAGCTGGAGCTTGTTAAGGTAATTACACTGGGGAAAGGATAATGTACTGGGAACTCCTCAGAAGAATCTGAATTGTGGTGAGGGTAGAGAGATAAAAGCTCATTTAGGAACGACATGAACATGCTGCGTAGGTAGCTGTTTATCAGTAAATATCTCCACTGAGATTAAGAAAAGCAGTAGCTTAATAAATTAAGTACTTCCTGGTATGGTTACTGTACTGGTAACTCCCCAAAAGAATCTGGATTGTGGTGAGGGAACAGAGAAAAAAGTTCATTTAGGACCTGCACTTACGAAGGGTGTAGGCAGCTGTATATCAGGGAGTAAACCTTCTGAGAATAAAAACAGCTGGAGCTTGTTAAGGTAATTACACAGGGGAAAGGATAATGTACTGGGAACTCCTCAGAAGAATCTGATTTGTGGTGAGGGGAGAGAGATAAAAGCTCATTTAGGAAAGACATGAACATGCTGCGTAGGTAGCTGTTGATCAGTAAATATCTCCACTGACATTAAGAAAAGCAGTAGCTTAATAAATTAAGTACTTCCTGGTATGGTTACTGTACTGGTAACTCCCCAGAAGAATCTGGATTGTGGTAAGGGAACAGAGAAAAAAGCTCATTCAGGACCTGCACTTACGAAGGGGGTAGGCAGCTGTATATCAGGGAGTAAACCTTCTGAGAATAAAAACAGCTGTAGCTTGTTAAGGTAATTACACAGGGGAAAGGATAATGTACTGGGAACTCCTCAGAAGAATCTGATTCGTGGTGTTGGGAGAGAGATAAAAGCTCATTTAGGAACGACATGAACATGCTGCGTAGGTAGCTGTTTATCAGTAAATATCTCCACTGAGATTAAGAAAAGCAGTAGCTTAATAAATTAAGAACTTCCTGGTATGGTTACTGTTCTGGTAACTCCCCAAAAGAATCTGGATTGTGGTGAGGGAACAGAGAAAAAAGCTCATTTAGGACCTGCACTTCCGAAGGGGGTAGGCAGCTGTATATCAGGGAGTAAACCTTCTGAGAATAAAAACAGCTGGAGCTTGTTAAGGTAATTACACAGGGGAAAGGATAATGTACTGGGAACTCCTCAGAAGAATCTGATTTGTGGTGAGGGGAGAGAGATAAAAGCTCATTTAGGAATGACATGAACATGCTGCGTAGGTAGCTGTTTATCCGTAAATATCTCCACTGAGATTAAGAAAAGCAGTAGCTTAATGAATTAAGTACTTCCTGGTATGGTTACTGTACTGGTAACTCCCCAAAAGAATCTGGGTTGTGGTGAGGGAACAGAGAAAAAAGCTCATTTAGGACCTGCACTTACGAAGGGGGTAGGCAGCTGTATATCAGGGAGTAAACCTTCTGAGAATAAAAACAGCTGGAGCTTGTTAAGGTAATTACACAGGGGAAAGGATAATGTACTGGGAACTCCTCAGAAGAATCTGAGTTGTGGTGAGGGGAGAGAGATAAAAGCTCATTTAGGAACGACATGAACATGCTGCGTAGGTAGCTGTTTATCAGTAAATACCTCCACTGAGATTAAGAAAAGCAGAAGCTTAATAAATTAAGTACTTCCTGGTATGGTTATTTTACTGGTAACTCCCCAAAAGAATCTGGATTGTGGTGAGGGAACAGAGAAAAAAGCTCATTTAGGACCTGCACTTACGAAGGGGGTAGGCAGCTGTTTATCAGGGAGTAAACCTTCTGAGAATAAAAACAGCTGGAGCTTGTTAAGGTAATTACACAGGGGAAAGGATAATGTACTGGGAACTCCTCAGAAGAATCTGATTTGTGGTGAGGGGAGAGAGATAAAAGCTCATTTAGGAACGACATGAACATGCTGCGTAGGTAGCTGTTTATCAGTAAATATCTCCACTGAGATTAAGAAAAGCAATAGCTTAATGAATTAAGTACTTCCTGGTATGGTTACTGTACTGGTAACTCCCCAAAAGAATCTGGGTTGTGGTGAGGGAACAGAGAAAAAAGCTCATTTAGGACCTGCACTTACGAAGGGGGTAGGCAGCTGTATATCAGGGAGTAAACCTTCTGAGAATAAAAACAGCTGGAGCTTGTTAAGGTAATTACACAGTGGAAAGGATAATGTACTGGGAACTCCTCAGAAGAATCTGATTTGTGGTGAGGGGAGAGAGATAAAAGCTCATTTAGGAACGACATGAACATGCTGCATAGGTTGAGGTGCCAGACTTTGGAGTCAGGCCCCACCACGTGAACCCCATTTTAGAATCGAACCCTGAGCCAATCAGATTTGTATCTGTGTTCTAATCTCGATTGCCCAGCTGATTGTTTTAACCTTGTTCTTTGCCTTTATAAGCCCTGTGTAATCACAGCTCGGGGCTTCCTCCTAACCTCCGCTGTGTCTGTGGGTAGCACGAGGCCCGAGTTGGCAGCTCGTTAAATAAAACCTTGCCTTGCTTTTACATTTCGGAGTGTCTGAATCTCGGTGGTCTTCTTGGGGGTGGTCTTGCAACTTGGCACAACATTTGGGGTTTCGTCCGGGATAGCCCCAAAGACCCCGAGATCCCAGACTCCGAAGATAAGAAAACAGCCCTGTTCATTTGTCTTGTCCTGTAATGTGCCTGTTTGTTTGTCTTGCTTTTGCTTATTTCTTGAAGGGGTTGTCGAAGCAGATGTACTTACTTGACAATCCTGGTGAGACCAGGGGATGTCCCAGACTCCTCACCCTTAAAGGGGGATCTCTGGAGCCCCGCTTTCAACTTGAATTCACTCTTTCTGCATCCTTGCAGGGGGATGTGTGGGCCAACTTGGGAAATCTCCAGTTTTTCTTGTTCTTGATCTTGCCTATGTTTTTTTCCTTCTGTATTAATTGTTTTGGTTTCTTTTCTTTTGTAGCCTTTTGGACTAAACATCTGATCAGAGCTATGGGTAACGTTCTATCTTGCGGTCCTCCATCTAGCCCCCTAGATTTGACTCTAGTTCACTGGAAGGAGATCAAGGAGATAGCTCAGAACCGAGGTGTGTCCCTTAAGAAGGAAAAGTGGATTACCCTGTGCAAGTCAGAATGGCCCACCCTTGAGAGAGTTAATTGGCCACCTGAGGGAAGCTTTGACATCATTAAGATCAGTACCTTACAAAGCCTAATCGAAGCCCCTCGTTCAGGCTATATAGACCAGATTCCTTATATAGACACCTGGAAAGAACTAGTTGACAGGGACACTCCAGCTTGGGTTCGGCCTTTCTTACCAACTCCCTCCTCCACTCCTTCCCCTACCCCAATATTCACTCAAAAAACACGGGGTGCCAAGAGAGAACCTAAGAGGGGAGAAAAGAAATTATATCCACCTGTCCTCCAGGGAGGAAGCACAGAGGAGGAAATGCTTCCCCCTCCATACGCCCCACCCCAGTTAACTCTCCAAAAGGAGGACTCTGAGGAAGATGTTTCAGCTGTGCCCTCCGCCCCGGAGGGCCCCGCTCAATCAACTCGCCGGCGCCAAAGAATTACATCTCTTCACAAATCTACTACCCTTCCCCTACGCCCTATAAGTTCTGTGGATGCGGACGGTCGACAACAATTCCAATACTGGCCATTTGCTACTAGTGATCTTTACAATTGGCGTGCCCAAAATGCCCCCTTTTCTGAGAAACCTCGGGACTTAATTCGCTTGTTTGAAACTATACTTTTCACTCACCAGCCCACTTGGGATGATTGTAGCCAGCTTTTACAGGTACTTTTCACCAATGAGGAGAGAGGTCGTATTCAAGAAGCGGCCCGGAGACTTATCCCTGGCCCCAACGGAGCACCCATCACGGATCCTGCCTTGATTGATACCTATTTTCCCCAGACCCGACCAGCATGGGACTACAATACGGCTGAAGGTAGGGAGCAACTCCTTGTCTATCGCCAGGCTCTGCTGGCAGGTCTCAAGGCGGCGGCTCGCCGACCTACAAATATGGCCAAAGTTTATGATATCAGACAGGGAGAAAGTGAAAGTCCGGCAGCATACCTTGAGCGTCTTATGGAAGCCTTTAGTCAATACACCCCATATGATCTTGAGACCCAGGAATCTGCTCAGATGATTATGTTTGCCTATGTAAATCAAGCCGCACCGGATATAAAGCGGAAATTGCAGGCTCTAGACAGGCTTGGGGAAAAATCTATTAGGGATCTAGTAGCAGTGGCGGAAAAGGTTTATAATAAGAGAGAAACAGGAGAACGAAGACAGGAAAGGAGTCTGGCTAGGATTTTGGAACAACAACAGAAGGAACTCAGGGAAATCCTGACCTCTATGCAGGCAGGAAACTTTAGACAGTCCTCCTCTCCAAGTAAGGAGCAAAAGCCCAAACCCCAACCAAGGATGGGGAAGAATCAATGTGCTTATTGCAAGAAGGAGGGGCATTGGATCAGAAACTGCCCAGAGCTAGCCCAGAAAAAGGAGGAAAAACATAAAGTAGGATCAAGAGTGTTGTCAACCTTAGAGATGGCTGAGGACAGTGACTGAGGGAGTCGGGGTTCAGATCCCCTCCCTGAGCCCAGGATAACATTAAAAGTGGAGGGGAATCCAGTCATGTTCATGGTAGATACGGGAGCAGAAAATTCAGTATTACTAGCTCCGAGAGGGCCGATGTCCACTAAAACAACATGGGTCCAAGGTGCAACGGGCACTAAACCCTATAAATGGACTACTCAAAGAACAGTGGATTTGGGAGCGGGCCAGGTAACCCACTCGTTTTTAGTCATCCCTGACTGCCCCTATCCATTGCTTGGACGTGATCTCTTAACGAAAATGAAAGCTCAGATACAGTTCACAGACAGTGGGATTTCTGTGACGAACTCAAGAGAAAAGCCTGTTATTATACTAATAACTAGCAAGTTAGAAGAAGAGTATAGGCTATACCAGCATCTCAAGCCCGAGTCTCCAGAAAATGAGTGGCTACGGGCGTTTCCCCAAGCATGGGCAGAAACTGGGGGAATGGGACTGGCAAAACATCGTCCTCCAATTTTTGTGGAACTTAAAGCCGGAGCTGACCCAGTAAGAGTTTGCCAGTACCCTATGTCACTAGAAGCAAAGAAAGGGATCACTCCTCACATCAGAAAATTGTTAGATTTAGGAGTTCTGAAGCCCACCCAGTCAGCCTGGAATACTCCATTGTTGCCTATAAAAAAGTCTAATTCCAATGATTATTGACCAGTGCAAGACTTGAGAGAAGTTAAAAAGAGAGTAATGGACATTCATCCAACAGTCCCAAACCCATATACCCTGCTGAGCTCCCTGTCACCGAGCCATGTGTGGTATACTGTGTTGGATCTAAAGGATGCTTTCTTTAGCCTGCCCTTAGCCTCACAGAGCCAAAGCTACTTTGCATTTACTTGGCACGATCCTGAAATCGGGATAAGCGGTCAATTGACCTGGACCAGGCTGCCTCAAGGATTTAAGAATTCGCCTACAATCTTTGATGAGGCGTTACATGAAGACCTAAGTGAGTACCGCTCCCAAAATACTGAAATAAGTCTATTGCAATATGTAGATGATTTGTTCATAGCTGCTCCAGACAAGGATAGTTGTTTAAAGGGAACAGCTAGACTCTTAAAGACTCTTGGCAATTTGGGCTATAGGGCCTCCACTAAAAAGGCACAAATTTGTAAACCTGAAGTCACCTATCTGGGCTTCATATTAAAAGAGGGCAAGCGTTGGCTGTCAGATGCACGTAAAGAGACTGTGCTAAAAATTCCTGTGCCTAAGTCAGCGAGACAAGTCAGAGAATTCCTGGGAACGGCGGGTTTTTGCCGGCTGTGGATACCTGGGTTCGCTGAGATGGCCAAGCCTTTATATGAAGCCACCAAAAACCTCCCAGAATTTCATTGGACTGAGCAGATGCAAAAAGCCTTTGAGGCAATCAAGAAAAGCCTTCTAGAAGCCCCAGCCTTAGGCCTACCTGACGTGAATAAACCATTCACATTGTTTGTGGCCAAAAAGAAAGGAATAGCAAAAGGGGTGCTCACCCAGCCAATTGGGCCCTGGAGACGACCGGTCGCCTATTTGTCAAAGAAATTGGATCCTGTCGCCGCTGGGTGGCCTCCGTGCTTAAGAATAATAGCTGCAGTAGCCCTCTTGGTAAAAGATGCAGATAAGTTGACTCTGGGACAGAATCTGACTGTAGCCACTCCACATGCTCTAGAGGGGGTGCTAAAACAACCACCTGACCGATGGATGAGCAATGCCCGCATGGTCCATTACCAAACGTTGTTACTTAACCCGGCACGTATCAGCTTCTGTGTACCAACAGCATTAAACCCAGCAACTCTGCTGCCGGATCCGGATCTGGAGGCGCCCCTGCATGATTGTGACCAGATTCTGGCCCAAACACATAGCCTCCGGCCAGACTTGCTGGATTTGCCGCTATCACATGCCGAGCACACCTGGTTCACCGATGGCAGCAGCTTCATTCGAGATGGAAAAAGGTATGCGGGTGCGGCGGTTACTACGGACACTGAGATATTGTGGGCAGAGGCACTCCCTCAGGGGACTTCTGCACAAAGAGCAGAACTAGTGGCACTAACAAAAGCTTTACAGATGGGAAAAGGAATGAGACTAAATATCTATACGGACATCCGGTACGCTTTTGCCACTGTACACATCCATGGAGCCATTTACCAAGAAAGGGGGCTACTGACAGCTGAAGGAAAGGCCATTAAAAACAGACAGGAGATTTTAAGCCTCATCCGGGCCCTATGGGAACCAGCAAAGATTGCCATTATGCATTGCCCGAGTCATCAAAAGGGAGTTGATTCGGTGACTAGAGGGAATAATCTGGCTGACCAGGCAGCTAAGGAAGCAGCCCTCCATCCCAGAGCAGAAGTATTGACTCTAGTAGACCCAGGACCACGAGCTTTGCCTCCTGTACCCCAGTATTCCCAGGAAGACTTGGAGTGGATAAAAAAAATTCCCATGACCCACAAAACCCTGGACAGAGAAGGAAACGATGACTGGTGGAAAACTGGTGAAGGGAAACTTATCTTGCCACAAAGGCTAGGTAAGGGGATCCTTAAAAGAATCCACCGAGCTTCTCACATGGGAACCCGAAGAATGCAGGACTTGCTCCGACATTCCAAAGTAAAAATTAGACAAGGAGATCAACTTATTGAAGATATTGTTAAAAATTGCAAGGCCTGTCAGCTTACCAATGCCCCCAATCAACAAGTTACTAAAGGATCTCGCCTCCGTGGGGATAGGCCAGGCGTGTATTGGGAAGTAGATTTCACAAAAATCAAACCTGGAAAATTTGGATACAAATATTTGCTAGTTTTTGTAGACACCTTTTCAGGATGGGTGGAAGCCTATCCAACAAAGCATGAAACTGCGAATATAGTGGCTAAGAAGATCCTGGAAGAAATCCTACCCAGGTATGGCTTCCCATCCACCATTGGGTCGGACAACGGACCGGCTTTCGTTTCAAAAGTAAGTCAGGGAATAGCCGCTGCACTGGGGACGGATTGGAAATTGCATTGTGCTTGTAGACCCCAGAGTTCAGGACAGGTAGAGAGAATGAATCGGACTCTAAAAGAGACCTTAACTAAATTGGCCTTAGAGACTGGCGCAGACTGGGTGTCACTCCTTCCTTTTGCTCTACTTAGGGTAAGAAATTCTCCCTATCAACTTGGCTTTACTCCTTTTGAAATAATGTACGGGTACCCTCCGCCCATTTTCCCTAGCCTTCAGACGGAATTGCTCACTGATTTGGATGATATTGAATTTTTGTGTAAACTTGATTATTTGCAGCTCGTGCACAAGAAAATGTGGCCCCAACTCAAGGCATTATATGATTCTGCTTCTGTCCCTATCCCCCATTTATTCAGGCCAGGAGATTGGGTGTTCGTCCGGAGGCATAACTCCAAATCCTTAGAACCACGATGGAAGGGACCCTACGTGGTGCTACTGACTACTCCCACGGCCCTTAAGGTAGATGGCGTCACCACTTGGGTCCATTGCTCCCACGCCAGGCCAGCTGACTCCTTTGCCCTGGATGACAACTACCGTGATGGAACATGGGAGGTCTCCAAGCACCCAACTCAGCCGCTTCGCCTTCGCCTCAAGAAAAGAAAGTTAGACTGAATATTGTTATAATTTTCTTTTTGCCTTCTTTCCTTAAAACCCTGGATAAGTGTTGATGTCATTTTGGCAGCTCACTCCAAAGTGAGGTGACCCCCTTATTTTAGGTAGTTTTGGGCTTGCTCAGGAGTACGGCTATAGCCACCCGACCCTTAGAGCACAGTTGAGAAGTTTATGTATTATTTTGTTGCTTACATTTGGATACTAAACACTATAGAGCTAATGGTAAGTCTGTATAGCTGAAAGTTAATTTTCAGTTTGCAGTAATCCTGCAGTCCCTTGGAAAAGTAGACTAAGGTTATAGGTTCCTGGCTAGGTAAGGTCAACGCCCCTGAGTCAGCCTGAAGAAATTACAGAAGATGGATGATCTTCACCCATCAGCCCCCCTTTAAAATCAAGGGACCAGAGTTGTTTTGGGGAAGATGAGGCAGGATAAACTAGAGACATGCAGAACAGAGGTACAGAGAATATTCTTGTAAGAAATGGTGACAGGCCCTTTGATTACTACATTGGACCTTACTGGCCCATGCCTTACCTCTATATAATCCCCTAGACATGCAAGCCATTGAAATGGACAGAATAGAGCAATGATTGGCTCCCAAGGTACCAAAAAAAAGAAAAAGGGGGAAATGAGGTGCCAGACTTTGGAGTCAGGCCCCACCACGTGAACCCCATTTTAGAATCGAACGCTGAGCCAATCAGATTTGTATCTGTGTACTAACCTGGCTTGCACAGCTGATAGTTTTAACCTTGTTCTTTGCCTTTATAAGCCCTGTGTAATCACAGCTCGGGGCTTCCTCCTAACATCCGCTGTGACTGTGGGTAGGACGAGGCCCGAGTTGGCAGCTCGTTAAATAAAACCTTGCCTTGCTTTTACATTTCGGAGTCTCTGAATCTCGGTGGACTTCTTGGGGGAGGTCTTGCAACTTGGCACAACAAGGTAGCTGTTTATCAATAAATATCTCCACTGAGATTAAGAAAAGCAGTAGCTTAATAAATTAAGTACTTCCTGGTATGGTTACTGTACTAGTAACTCCACAAAAGAATCTGGATTGTGGTGAGGGAACAGAGAAAAAAGCTCATTTAGGACCTGCAATTACGAAGGGGGTAGGCAGCTGTATATCAGGGAGTAAACCTTCTGAGAATAAATACTGCTGGAGCTTGTTAAGGTAATTACACAGGGGAAAGGATAATGTACTGGGAACTCCTCAGAAGAATCTGATTTGTGGTGAGGGGAGAGAGATAAAAGCTCATTTAGGAATGACATGAACATGCTGCGTAGGTAGCTGTTTATCAGTAAATATCTCCACTGAGATTAAGAAAAGCAGTAGCTTAATAAATTAAGTACTTCCTGGTATGGTTACTATACTGGTAACTCCCCAAAAGAATCTGGATTGTGGTGAGGGAATAGAGAAAAAACCTCATTTAGGACCTGCACTTACGAAGGGGGTAGGCAGCTGTATATCAGGGAGTAAACCTTCTGAGAATAAAAACAGCTGGAGCTTGTTAAGGTAATTACACAGGGGAAAGGATAATGTACTGGAAACTCCTCAGAAGAATCTGATTTGTGGTGAGGGGAGAGAGATAAAAGCTCAATTAGGAACGACATGAACATGCTGCGTAGGTAGCTGTTTATCAGTAAATATCTCCACTGAGATTAAGAAAAGCAGTAGCTTAATAAATTACGTAGTTCCTGGTATGGTTACTATACTGGTAACTCCCCAAAAGAATCTGGATTGTGGTGAGGGAACAGAGAAAAAAGCTCATTTAGGACCTGCACTTACGAAGGGGGTAGGCAGCAGTATATCAGGGAGTAAACCTTCTGAGAATAAAAACAGCTGGAGCTTGTTAAGGTAATTACACAGGGGAAAGGAAAATGTACTGGGAACTCCTCAGAAGAATCTGATTTGTGGTGAGGGGAGAGAGATAAAAGCTCATTTAGGAACGACATGAACATGCTGCGTAGGTAGCTGTTTATCAGTAAATATCTCCACTGAGATTAAGAAAACAGTAGCTTAATAAATTAAGTACTTCCTGGTATGGTTACTGTACTGGTAACTCCCCAAAAGAATCTGGATTGTGGTGAGGGAACAGAGAAAAAAGCTCATTTAGGACCTGCACTTACGAAGGGGTTAGGCAGCTGTATATCAGGGAGGAAACCTTCTGAGAATAAAAACAGCTGGAGCTTGTTAAGGTAATTACACAGGGGAAAGGATAATGTACTGGGAACTCCTCAGAAGAATCTGATTTGTGGTGAGGGGAGAGAGATAAAAGCTCATTTAGGAACGACATGAACATGCTGCATACGTAGCTGTTTATCAGTAAATATCTCTACTGAGTTTAAGAAAAGCAGTAGCTTAATAATTTAAGTACTTCCTGCTATGGATAATGTACTGGTAACTCCCCAAAATAATCTGGATTGTGGTGAGGGAACAGAGAAAAAAGCTCATTTAGGACCTGTACTTACGAAGGGGGTAGGCAGCTGTATATCAGGGAGTAAACCTTCTGAGAATAAAAACAGCTGGAGCTTGTTAAGGTAATTACACAGGGGAAAGGATAATGTACTGGGAACTCCTCAGAAGAATCTGATTTGTGGTGAGGGGAGAGAGATAAAAGCTCATTTAGGAACGACATGAACATGCTGCGTAGGTAGCTGTTTATCAGTAAATATCTCCACTGAGATTAAGAAAAGCAGTAGCTTAATAAATTAAGTACTTCCTGGTATGGTTACTGTACTGGTAACTCCCCAAAAGAATCTGGATTGTGGTGAGGGAACAGAGAAAAAAGCTCATTTAGGACCTGCACTTACGAAGGGGGTAGGCAGCAGTATATCAGGGAGTAAACCTTCTGAGAATAAAAACAGCTGGAGCTTGTTAAGGTAATTACACAGGGGACAGGATAATGTACTGGGAACTCCTCAGAAGAATCTGATTTGTGGTGAGGGGAGAGAGATAAAAGCTCATTTAGGAACGACATGAACATGCTGCGTAGGTAGCTGTTTATCAGTAAATATCTCCACTGAGATTAAGAAAAGCAGTAGCTTAATAAATTAAGTACTTCCTAGTATGGTTACTGTACTGGTAACTCCCCAAAAGAATCTGGATTGTGGTGAGGGAACAGAGAAAAAAGCTCATTTAGGACCTGCACTTACGAAGGGGGTAGGCAGCTGTATATAAGGGAGTAAACCTTCTGAGAATAAAAACAGCTGGAGCTTGTTAAGGTAATTACACAGGGGTAAGGATAATGTACTGGGAACTCCTCAGAAGAATCTGATTTGTGGTGAGGGGAGAGAGATAAAAGCTCATTTAGGAACGACATGAACATGCTGCGTAGGTAGCTGTTTATCAGTAAATATCTCCACTGAGATTAAGAAAAGCAGTAGCTTAATAAATTAAGTACTTCCTGGTATGGTTACTGTACTGGTAACTTCCCAAAAGAATCTGGATTTTGGTGAGGGAACAGAGAAAAAAGCTCATTTAGGACCTGCATATACGAAGGGGGTAGGCAGCTGTATATCAGGGAGTAAACCTTCTGAGAATAAAAACAGCTGGAGCTTGTTAAGGTAATTACACAGGGTAAAGGATAATGTACTGGGAACTCCTCAGAAGAATCTGATTTGTGGTGAGGGGAGAGAGATAAAACCTCATTTAGGAACGACATGAACATGCTGCTTACGTAGCTGTTTATCAGTAAATATCTCCACTGAGATTAAGAAAAACAGTAGCTTAATAAATTAAGTACTTCCTGGTATGGTTACTGTACTGGTAACTCCCCAAAAGAATCTGGATTGTGGTGAGGGAACAGAGAAAAATGCTCATTTAAGACCTGCACTTACGAAGGGGGAAGGCAGCTGTATATCAGGGAGTAAACCTTCTGAGAATAAAAACAGCTGGATCTTGTTAAGGTAATTACACAGGGGAAAGGATAATGTACTGGTAACTCCCCAAAAGAATCTGGATTTTCTTGAGGGGAGAGAGATAAAAGCTCATTTAGGAACGACATGAACATGCAGCGTAGGTAGCTGTTTATCAGTAAATATCTCCACTGAGATTAAGAAAAGCAGTAGCTTAATAAATTAAGTCTTTCCTGGTATGGTTACTGTACTGGTAACTCCCCAAAAGAATCTGGATTGTGGTGAGGGAACAGAGGAAAAAGCTCATTTAGGACCTGCACTTATGAAGGGGGTAGGCAGCTGTATATCAGGGTGTAAACCTTTTGAGAATAAAAACAGCTGGAGCTTGTTAAGGTAATTACACAGGGGAAAGGATAATGTACTGGGAACTCCTCAGAAGAATCTGATTTGTGGTGAGGGGAGTGAGATAAAAGCTCATTTTAGAACGACATGAACATGCTGCGTAGGTAGCTGTTTATCAGTAAATATCTCTGTTGAACCTGGGTAACTGCAGTCGAAATCAGGACACGGGGGATGCAAGGCGAGTGAACCAATGCATACTTTATTCCAAGAGGGCCAGGGTTTATATAGGGTTAGAAACCAATTTTACAATTACAGGGTAAAAGATCAATACAGCATGACATTTTTCTCAAATACAAAAGTGGAGGAAATTTCGTACTGTGAGGGCAGGAACTTGATACAAATGCCTTTCTAATTACAGGAGGTAGTGACTACAAAGATTATTGATATCAAAACAAGGAACTGTATACAACCGAGGTAGAACTGTAATTATCTCCTAGCTACTATCTCCTTAAGGCTAGATAACATCAATCTTGACTTCTCCAAATACTTGTGAAATAACAGTGAGGAGACTTTCCTGTTTACAGTGAGAATCTAGTGAGGAGACTTTCTTGTTTACAGAGAGAATCTAACACTAAAGGCAGCTGGTCTAGCAAGTCTCCTCAGGGAGACTTGGTAAGTAGGGGGAAAAAGGAGATTCTCACAACAACTGGTGGCTTCCTTTGGCCCACAAACACCAGAAACTCCTTACTGGGAATGTGTTCCCAAGAGCCTATTAGTGTGCTAATGAGGCATCAGAGTAACCGTGCCGGGGCTAAATTTTTCCACTGGTTGGAGACTTTAATTCTCCAACAATTCCCCCTTTTTTATTAATTTTCCACAGCCGCTTCTCTGGAAAGTTTAAGGGCAGTGAGTAAAACATCAGAGGAATTATTCCTAGTGTAACGCTTCATTATAGCTATGATAGAACAATATCCTAAGAAAAAGACACATATCATAAGTATTAAGGCAATAGAAGTACTTCCAACACTATGGGTAATACTTTGCCACCACCCCCTAGGGTCTAGTCCTTCTAAGGCCTGACCTAGTCCTTGGGCTATGTCATCAATAGAGGAGGCATCTGGCAATTCCTTTTGAAAAGCTTCAAAAACCTCCCTGTACAAGCTTTGTTCACTTAACGTACCATTTAGTAGGGCTCCATCTATAAGCATTTGTATATCATTCCATTCACATTCAGAGGCATTATATTTATAAGGTGTTACACAGACATGACTAGAATTCCAATCACAAGTCAAAAACAACCGTTGCTGTAAAGCCAAATATTTATGTACAAGCCAAAACACTCCTCCTTTAACAGCTTCTATCTCATCTTGAAGGTGGGCATTTACTTCCAGCTGATGTTGCCACAGATTGTGGGAGTCCTGGTGCCACTGCACCACAAAGTCATGAGTTTGTACAGATTGTCGCAATGCGGCTCCGGATACTGCTGCAGTTGTAGCAATGGCAATCAGTCCAACAAGTCCTGCGATAATCAGTCCAATGGCAAGACGACTCCTCTTCAGAAGCCGCTTGAAAAACTGCATTACCAATCCTTGTACAGGTCCTCCAGCCCAGGGACGATGCATGCGAACAGGAACCCAAAGGGAGTTGCGCTGGGTTAAAATCATGATCCTATCTTGACTAAAATTAAAGGTGACATTGTTATTCAAGCAAGTATACAATTTACAACTTATGCAGGTAATGGCATTCTTAGTTATGTTTATGGGGCCAACCATCAGTACTTGTGGAAAATGAACACAAGCAGAGATATTATAGGTCTTTACAACTGTGAAGTTGTAGGAGGCCGAGGATCCTTTAGTTCCTGAGTAAGTTCCATTGGCCAGCAATACAGGAGCCAGAGAAGCTGCTAATTTCCAGAGATGACGTTGTGGAGGAAATAGCCTGTCTCCATGGGTGAGCGCAGGCCAGGGGTCACTAAAGCCTGCTCCAAACCACCCTAAAAGCTGTTTAGCAGACATGGCATTGGACATATTCATAGTTAAAGTAGGGTCACAAGATGAGTTATATTCAGTGCAGTTTTTCAACCACACACCGAAAGGTCCCCAATCATACCAAGTATGCTGGGATGTATTCCAAATAGTTGGAAAAATTCCTCGACAACTTTCCCAATGTCTTTCAGTAAAGTTCAGGTTCAGATAAGTAAAATTGTCACATTTAAGCAGGCCAGCAGGGCTAGGATAATTATCTAATTTATAGGTATGAGATCCCACAGACCAGGAAGACAGTCTAATCAGCCGAGTTCTACTGGAGTTATATGAACCTCCATGCTGAATCCAATATTGATATCTAAAAGGGTAACATGGGGAACGGCCTTGACAGATAGCTTTAGAGAACTGAGAATAAGAGAAGTTAAATTATCTTTCCTCTTCCATAGGAAAGACTGGAATGCCAGACCCATAGGGGGAGAGAGTAAATTAGTAATAGATGTAAAAGAGACAGGGGCTTTTGTCCATAAGTATGGACATAAAGGAGGGTTAGAAATATAGGCCCAATACATTACCTCTGATGTAGCCCCTACAGGTTACCAGTGCACAGCTGTCCATTAGAATGGCCTTATCACTTGGATGAGAATGTTTCACCCCGGTCTTGATGCACAGAGGGGTGTTTGTTGCTGGATCCACTGGAGCAGGTGCTAGAAAGATGGGCTGTCTTCTGTAGAAACATAAGCATACCCTCGCCCCTGGGTTAACTCCCTGGGACCCAATCTAGCCCAACCCCCAATCTATTCCAAACTGGCTGTGGTTTGTTTTGCATAGGCGGAGCTAGGAAGTGTCGCTCAGCTCTTGCTAAAACATCTCCTTGAGACAAATTTAAAAAGTTAAGGACAAATAATGCTTCTGCAATAACAGCTCGGGCTGTTTTATAAATACTTTTCATAGAAGTTGCATATCCCTCAGTACTACCCATACTCCCCCTCTTTAGTTTTGTAATTTGTGTTTTTAATGTATAATGAGCTCTTTTTACTATACCTTGACCTTGAGGATTGTATTCAATTCCTGTAACATGAAAAATGTTATGAAATTCTAAAAATTTTCGTACTTGTTTACTGGAATAAGCTGGTGCATTGTCAGTTTTTATTTGAGAAGGAATCCCCATAACTGCGAATGTTTCTAGTAAATGTTGAATGACATGAGTCCCTTTTTCCCCTGGTAGAGGAGTTGCCCAAATAAAAGAAGAATGTGTATCAATGGATACATGCACATATTGTAAGCGGCCAAATTTAGGGATGTGTGTTACATCCATTTGCCAAATTTTATTAGGAGCAGTTCCTGACGTGTCAATTAACTTTTGAGGGCTACATAAATCCGAATCTCCTTGAAGAATGGAAAATAGATTAGGAATTCTGGGAATTCCTAAGGAAGGGTGAAGCCAATTGATGTCCCTAGTAACTTTTGAAAATTAAGAGTTTTTTAAACTCTTCAGTACGAATTTTTATTAATTGGGGGGTAATTACTTGTCTTCTAACTAATTATCCCAGACATAAATGGTTCTTCTGTTTAAATGAATTTTATCAGGGGCAGTTATTAAATTATACTGTTGAAAGTCTAAAGGCAAAATTTGTAACAATTTTGATACAATATTTTTATCAGGTGCAGCAAATAATAAATCATTTTATTGAAAACCTGTAAAACAAACTGGAGTAGTAATTAAACAATCATCTTGATAGCCATCGTTTTCCTATATCCAACTTAAAACAAACATTTTAAATTTTATATCTCAGAATACATTTTTGATCTCAAGTCTCTTACCAAGCCTGGTTGTATTAAAAGAAATCTGGAGCCTAGGTATCACCCATTGTTTTATGTTGTTTGTTTTTTACTTCCAAATTTTTTATCTAGAAAGGCATTCTAAAACCTTTGAAAGTAGAGGCTTTCACACCTTTACCTCAGCCTGTATTTGCATAGAAAAACTGAAGCCCAGGGGGCACATTGCCTCCTGGTTGTCTGCTTTAAAAGAGCCATTTTCCTATATACAGAGAGTTAATGAAAGTTGTGTACTTCTATCCCCCATTAGTTTATATACTTTAAAATATTTACCTGATTATATGTGACTTAAGATAGTTAATCTTACTGTTACAGTACAGTTTACACTTAAAAAATTTAGTACCTGATTCATTAAAGTGATACCCAAAACAATTGTAACAAGAGTACACTTAGCAGTGTGCCCCAGAATTATAACCATGAGATTTCAGAGTTAGCATATTTGCCTTTTTAATACATCCAAATTGCAAACCTGTACAGAAATCGAGTTATATCAGGTAAATAAACTTTTAACTCTCCTTTAAGATATTCCAATTTTAATCCATCCTAAGGGGCAGTTTTAGAAGTATCAGTCAAATCATACATTTTACCCTGAGGTTTCCAATGTTTATACCTGAAAACAAAAGAAATAAAAGAAAGGCCTCCATTGGCCTGTCCTATAGAATGGGCCTATCTCCATCCTACTCCTTAGAGCTTGATGAACTGCCTTGGGGCCAGCTTGCCCTCTCCCACTATGAATGGACGTCACCCTACGGCTGTCCCATCACGTGGATGGCTAAACTGCACTTTTGTCAGTTTACCCCTCACTACTGAGGATAGGTTCAAGGGCCCATGCTAAGGTCTTATTTATTTATTTATTTATTTATTTATTTATAACCATGAATTAAAGAATTTTTTAACTATAGTTCCTTTTTAAAATAAAGTAATAATCCTTTAAAGCTTTTGGTAAAGCCCAAACTCGATGATCTTGTGAAGTTTAAAGTTAAACTAACATATTTTTACATCATACATTTTTAATCTTGAACACATTCACACCCACATACATTTGTGCGCGTGCACACATAAATACATACATTCACATATGTAGGTATTAATGTAAACAGAACTTAAAAGCAGTCCAAATAACTATCAGCTGTACATTTTTTAGTGGCAAGAGGTATATTTTCCAATCTTACTCTTGTAATGACCAAAACTTAAAACAAAACCTTTAATGAATGATTTTAGCATTGTTTAGTCTTATTCGCTAGGGCCTATTAGTTTTAGCAAAGTATCTTAGCATACTAAACACTTTTTAGCTGAAGATAACTGGGTTGGGGTCCCCTGGAGTATTACTGAGTCCACCTAGCACTTGACTCTTAGTGTTTACTCTCAGGCTAAGATTAGCCGGCTGTTTGAACTCGGTTCTTAGCAGCCTGCACTTTTTCTGCCTTCTTGCAGTAGGAGACACAGTACCTAGTAAATGTTTTGCCCATAGACATGTAAATGGACAACAGAAATAAGGGAAACAAAAGTTTATGTTTAAAACTGGTACCAATCTCAAAGACAAAACTAGTCAAGACAAAACAGAACATAGAAACAGAGGCTTTTAAACGCCTTGGATGGCATGTCCAGCGTCCACAAGCTGCCAGCCAGAGTGATGGAAAGTCCATAGGGCCCTGAAAATTTTCAGGGGGATCCTCCCCAGTGGAGATTTCCATCCCCTGGCAATCAACCTGCCGAGGCCACCCACCAGAGGACTTTTTTCCCAACTTAGCACTCCACACGAAACACAACTAATCAAACAAGGACAAAGACACATGAAACATGTAGCGCAGGCGCAAATTAAAAGTGTAATTGCAGTAAAAATTCTCTTGAGAAGTAAAAGAAAAATCACTAGTCCTTCCCCAATTCCAGGCTGATGGACTAAAACAGGGAGTGTCAACTCCCCTGCTAGTGCCTGGTTGTAAAGAAAAGATGATGGGGAAGCCTCCTTCACTGGAAGGGAGCCATGAGACGGCCCTATATTACAGCTGTCCTAAATTGAGTGAATCTGGTCAATATCTTGATAATGACGGGGCTGTGCCACACCTCTGGTTGGAGGGGGTTCAATGACAGGAAAAGTTTGATAGCAAGAGAGAGAAGCAGAACCATAGGACTTAGATTAATTAAAGTAAAAGTGGGCTCCGCGGCCGCAATTATTTGTTCTTTACTTTCACCTTCCTGACTGCCCCTGGCAGATCGAAAGAGCATCTGTAGCACTTTGACTGCACTGCTGAACTGCCTAAATTAGCATCATTCTCTGAAGGAGCATAGGTAGAGGCTGAAGGCTTATTTGATGTTAATTTTTCTTTAACAAAACTGACAGGAGATAGTTCAGGTGTTGCCATGTCTTTTAGCTCCTGCCCAATTTGAGTTTTTACCTCCCCGGACAAATTGTAAGCCTTCATAGCTTTTTCCATGTCAGCCTCTGGCTCAGCAGCTGATGTTATGATAGCGTCAGGAGACATCATGCTCACGGCTGCATGTATTAATGCCCAAACAGACCAAAATGTAACTGGAACCTTGTCTCCACACCGATATTCATTTTCCATATTATTCTCTACTTGTTCCCAGACTTCTAAATCTAAAGTATCTCCCTCTGGGAACCATAGATTATACTCCACTACCTGTACACAATCATCTCTTTGTGAACATGAGACCATAGCTCCGTCCCGTTTCAATACATGGTGGATAAAATTAGAAAATGGAATTGGTTTAGCTTGTCCCATAACCCCGTAATATTAAAAATAGGAGCTCACCACACAGATCCCTTGTCTCCTGTGAACTACACACAGATCCCTTGTCTCCTGTGAATTAAAAATATCTCTCACCTCACTCGAGAGCTCAGCAGTTCCGCAATCTCCTGTGGATCAATTGTCAGGTCCCTGGGTCCGGACGCCAGATGATGAACCTGGGTAACTGCAGTCGAAATCAGGACACGGGGGATGCAAGGCAAGTGAACCAATGCATACTTTATTCCAAGAGGGCCAGGGTTTATATAGGGTTAGAAACCAATTTTACAATTACAGGGTAAAAGATCAATACAGCATGACATTTTTCTCAAATACAAAAGTGGAGGAAATTTCCTACTGTGAGGGCAGGAACTTGATACAAATGCCTTTCTAATTACAGGAGGTAGTGACTACAAAGATTATTGATATCAAAACAAGGAACTGTATACAACCGAGGTAGAACTATAATTATCTCCTAGCTACAATCTCCTTAAGGCTAGATAACATCAATCTTGACTTCTCCAAATACTTGTGAAATAACAGTGAGGAGACTTTCCTGTTTACAGTGAGAATCTAGTGAGGAGACTTTCCTGTTTACAGAGAGAATCTAACACTAAATGCAGTGGTCTAGCAAGTCTCCTCAGGGAGACTTGCTAAGTAGGGGGAAAAAGGAGATTCTCACAACAACTGGTGGCTTCCTTTGGCCCACAAACACCAGAAACTCCTTACTGGGAATGTGTTCCCAAGAGCCTATTAGTGTGCTAATGAGGCATCAGAGTAACCATGCTGGGACTAAATTTTTCCACTGGTTGGAGACTTTAATTCTCCAACACATCTCCACTGAGATTAAGAAAAGCAGTAGCTTAATAAATTAAGTACTTCCTGGTATGGTTACTGTACTGGTAACTCCCCAAAAGAATCTGGATTGTGGTGAGGGAAGAGAGAAAAAAGCTCATTTAGGACCTGCACTTACGAAGGGGGAAGGCAGTTGTATATCAGGGAGTAAACCTTCTGAGAATAAAAACAGCTGGAGCTTGTTAAGGTAATTACACAGGGGAAAGGATAATGTACTGGGAACTCCTCAGAAGAATCTGATTTGTGGTGAGGGGAGAGAGATAAAAGCTCATTTAGGAACGACATGAACATGCTGCATAAGTAGCTGTTTATGAGTAAATATCTACACTGAGATTAAGAAAAGCAGTAGCTTAATAAATTAAGTACTTCCTGCTATGGATACTCTACTGGTAACTCCCCAAAAGAATCTGGATTGTGGTGAGGGAACAGAGAGAAAAGCTCATTTAAGACCTGCACTTATGAAGGGGGTAGGCAGCTGTATATCAGGGAGTGAATCTTCTCAGAATAAAAACAGCTGGAGGTTGTTAAGGTAATTACACAGGGGAAAGGATAATGTACTGGAACTCCTCAGAAGACTCTGATTTGTGGTAAGGGGAGAGAGATAAAAGCTCATTTAGGAACGACATGAACATGCTGCGTAAGGAGCTGTTTATCAGTAAATATCTCCACTGAGATTAAGAAAAGCAGTAGCTTAATAAATTAAGTACTTCCTGGTATGGTTACTGTACTGGTAACTCCCCAAAAGAATCTGGATTGTGGTGAGGGAACAGAGAAAAAAGCTAATTTAGGACCTGCACTTACGAAGGGGGTAGGCAGCTGTATATCAGGGAGTAAACCTTCTGAGAATTATAACACCTGGAGCTTGTTAAGGTAATTCCACAGGGGAAAGGATAATGTACTGGGAACTCCTCAGAAGAATCCGATTTGTGGTGAGGGGAGAGAGATAAAAGCTCATTTAGGAACGAAATGAACATGCTGCGTAGGTAGCTGTTTATCAGTAAATATCTCCACTGAGATTAAGAAAAGCAGTAGCTTAATAAATTAAGTACTTCCTGGTATGGTTACTGTACTGGTAACTCCCCAAAAGAATCTGGATTGTGGCGAGGGAACAGAGAAAAAAGCTCATTCAGGACCTGCACTTACGAAGGGGGAAGGCAGTTGTATATGAGGGAGTAAACCTTCTGAGAATAAAAACAGCTGGAGCTTGTTAAGGTAATTACACAGAGGAAAGGATAATGTACTGGGAACTCCTCAGAAGAATCTGATTTGTGGTGAGGGGAGAGAGATAAAAGCTCATTTAGGAACGACATGAACATGCTGCGTAGGTAGCTGTTTATCAGTAAATATCTCCACTGAGATTAAGAAAAGCAGTAGCTTAATAAATTAAGTACTTCCTGGTATGGTTACTGTACTGGTAACTCCCCAAAAGAATCTGGATTGTGGTGAGGGAACAGAGAAAAAAGCTCATTTAGGACCTGCACTTACGAAGGGGGTAGGCAGCTGTATATCAGGGAGTAAAATTTCTGAGAATAAAAACAGCTGGAGCTTGTTAAGGTAATTACACAGGGGAAAGGATAATGTACTGGGAACTCCTCAGAAGAATCTGATTTGTGGTGAGGGGAGAGAGATAAAAGCTCACTTAGGAACGACATGAACATGCTGCATAGGTAGCTCTTTATCAGTAAATATCTCCACTGAGATTAAGAAAAGCAGTAGCTTAATAAATTAAGTACTTCCTGGTATGGTTACTGTACTGGTAACTCCCCAGAAGAATCTGGATTGTGGTGAGGGAACAGAGAAAAAAGCTCATTTAGGACCTGCACTTACGAAGGGGGTAGGCAGCTGTATATCAGGGAGTAAACCTTCTGAGAATAAAAACAGCTGGAGCATGTTAAGGTAATTACACAGGGGAAAGGATAATGTACTGGGAACTCCTCAGAAGAATCTGATTTGTGGTGAGGGGAGAGAGATAAAAGCTCATTTAGGAACGACATGAACATGCTGCATAGGAAGCTGTTTATCAGTAAATATCTCCACTGAGATTAAGAAAAACAGTAGCTTAATAAATTAAGTACTTCCTGGTACGGTTACTGTACTGGTAACTCCCCAAAAGAATCTGGATTGTGGTGAGGGAACAGAGAAAAAAGCTCATTTAGGACCTGCACTTACGGAGGGGTTAGGCAGCTGTGTATCAGGGAGTAAACCTTCTGAATATAAAAACAGCTTGAGATTGTTAAGGTAATTACACAGGGGAAAGGATAATGTACTGGGAACTCCTCAGAAGAATCTGATTTGTGGTGAGGGGAGAGAGATAAAAGCTCATTTAGGAAGGAAATGAACATGCTGCGTAGGTAGCTGTTTATCAGTAAATATCTCCACTGAGATTAAGAAAAGCAGTAGCTTAATAAATTAAGTACTTCCTGGTATGGATACTGTACTGGTAACTCCCCAAAAGAATCTGGATTGTGGTGAGGGAACAGAGAAAAAAGCTCATTTAGGACCTGAACTTACGAAGGGGGTAGGCAGCTGTATATCAGGGAGTAAACCTTCTGAGAATAAAAACAGCTGGAGCTTGTTAAGGTAATTACACAGGGGAAAGGATAATGTACTGGGAACTCCTCAGAAGAATCTGATTTGTGGTGAGGGGAGAGAGATAAAAGCTCATTTAGGAACTACATGAACATGCTGCGTAGGTAGCTGTTTATCAGTAAATATCTCCACTGAGATTCAGAAAAACAGTAGCTTTATAAATTAAGTATTTCCTGGTATGGTTACTGTACTGGTAACTCCCCAAAAGAATCTGGATTGTGGTGAGGGAACAGAGAAAAAAGCTCATTTAGGACCTGCACTTACGAAGGGGGTAGGCAGCTGTATATCAGGGAGTAATCCTTCTGAGAATAAAAATCGCTGGAGCTTGTTAAGGTAATTACACAGGGGAAAGGATAATGTACTGGGAACTCCTCAGAAGAATCTGATTTGTGGTGAGGGGAGAGAGATAAAAGCTCATTTAGGAAGGACATGAACATGCTGCGTAGGTAGCTGTTTATCAGTAAATATCTCCACTGAGATTAAGAAAAGCAGTAGCTTAATAAATTAAGTACTTCCTGGTATGGTTACTGTACTGGTAACTCCCCAAAAGAATCTGGATTGTGGTGAGGGAACAGAGAAAAAAGCTCATTTAGGACCTGGACTTACGAAGGGGGTAGGCAGCTGTATATCAGCGAGTAAACCTTCTGAGAATAAAAACAGCTGGAGCTTGTTAAGGTAATTACACAGGGGAAATGATAATGTACTGGGAACTCCTCACAAAAATCTGATTTGTGGTGAGGGGAGAGAGATAAAAGGTCATTTAGGAACGACATGAACATGCTGCGTAGGTAGCTGTTTATCAGTAAATATCTCCACTGAGATTAAGAAAAGCAGTAGCTTAATAAATTAAGTACTTCCTGGTATGGTTACTGTACTGGTAACTCCCCAAAAGAATCTGCATTGTGGTGAGGGAACAGAGAAAAAAGCTCATTTAGGACCTGCACTTACGAAGGGGGTAGGCAGCTGTATATCAGGGAGTAAACCTTCTGAGAATAAAAACAGCTGGAGCTTGTTAAGGTAATTACACAGGGGAAAGGATAATGTACTGGGAACTCCTCAGAAGAATCTGATTTGTGGTGAGGGGAGAGAGATAAAAGCTCATTTAGGAACGACATGAACATGCTGCGTAGGAAGCTGTTTATCAGTAAATATCTCCACTGAGATTAAGAAAAGCAGTAGCTTAATAAATTAAGTACTTCCTGGTATGGTTACTGTACTGGTAACTCCCCAAAAGAATCTGCATTGTGGTGAGGGAACAGAGAAAAAAGCTCATTTAGGACCTGCACTTACGAAGGGGGTAGGCAGCTGTATATCAGGGAGTAAACCTTCTGAGAATAAAAACAGCTGGAGCTTGTTAAGGTAATTACACAGGGGAAAGGATAATGTACTGGGAACTCCTCAGAAGAATCTGATTTGTGGTGAGGGGAGAGAGATAAAAGCTCATTTAGGAACGACATGAACATGCTGCGTAGGTAGCTGTTTATCAGTAAATATCTCCACTGAGATTAAGAAAAGCAGTAGCTTAATAAATTAAGTACTTCCTGGTATGGTTACTGTACTGGTAACTCCCCAAAAGAATCTGGATTGTGGTGAGGGAACAGAGAAAAAAGCTCATTTAGGACCTGCACTTACGAAGGGGGTAGGCAGCTGTATATCAGGGAGTAAACCTTCTGAGAAAAAAACAGCTGGAGCTTGTTAAGGTAATTACACAGGGGAAAGGATAATGTACTGCGAACTCCTCAGAAGAATCTGATTTGTGGTGAGGGGAGAGAGATAAAAGCTCATTTAGGAACGACATGAACATGCTGCGTAGGTAGCTGTTTATCAGTAAATATCTCCACTGAGATTAAGAAAAGCAGTAGCTTAATAAATTAAGTACTTCCTGGTATGGTTACTGTACTGGTAACTCCCCAAAAGAATCTGGATTGTGGTGAGGGAACAGAGAAAAAAGCTCATTCAGGACCTGCACTTACGAAGGGGGTAGGCAGCTGTATATCAGGGAGTAAAATTTCTGAGAATAAAAACAGCTGGAGCTTGTTAAGGTAATTACACAGGGGAAAGGATAATGTACTGGGAACTCCTCAGAAGAATCTGATTTGTGGTGAGGGGAGAGAGATAAAAGCTCACTTAGGAACGACATGAACATGCTGCGTAGGTAGCTGTTTATCAGTAAATATCTCCACTGAGATTAAGAAAAGCAGTAGCTTAATAAATTAAGTACTTCCTGGTATGGTTACTGTACTGGTAACTCCCCAGAAGAATCTGGATTGTGGTGAGGGAACAGAGAAAAAAGCTCATTTAGGACCTGCACTTACGGAGGGGTTAGGCAGCTGTGTATCAGGGAGTAAACCTTCTGAGAATAAAAACAGCTGGAGCTTGTTAACGTACGTACACAGGGGAAAGGATAATGTACTGGGAACTCCTCAGAAGAATCTGATTTGTGGTGAGGGGAGAGAGATAAAAGTTCATTTAGGAAGGAAATGAACATGCTGCGTAGGTAGCTGTTTATCAGTAAATATCTCCACTGAGATTAAGAAAAGCAGTAGCTTAATAAATTAAGTACTTCCTGGTATGGATACTGTACTGGTAACTCCCCAAAAGAATCTGGATTGTGGTGAGGGAACAGAGAAAAAAGCTCATTTAGGACCTGAACTTACGAAGGGGGTAGGCAGCTGTATATCAGGGAGTAAACCTTCTGAGAATAAAAACAGCTGGAGCTTGTTAAGGTAATTACACAGGGGAAAGGATAATGTACTGGGAACTCCTCAGAAGAATCTGATTTGTGGTGAGGGGAGAGAGATAAAAGCTCATTTAGGAACTACATGAACATGCTGCGTAGGTAGCTGTTTATCAGTAAATATCTCCACTGAGATTCAGAAAAACAGTAGCTTTATAAATTAAGTATTTCCTGGTATGGTTACTGTACTGGTAACTCCCCAAAAGAATCTGGATTGTGGTGAGGGAACAGAGAAAAAAGCTCATTTAGGAACTGCACTTACGAAGGGGGTAGGCAGCTGTATATCAGGGAGTAATCCTTCTGAGAATAAAAACCGCTGGAGCTTGTTAAGGTAATTACACAGGGGAAAGGATAATGTACTGGGAACTCCTCAGAAGAATCTGATTTGTGGTGAGGGGAGAGAGATAAAAGCTCATTTAGGAAGGACATGAACATGCTGCGTAGGTAGCTGTTTATCAGTAAATATCTCCACTGAGATTAAGAAAAGCAGTAGCTTAATAAATTAAGTACTTCCTGGTATGGTTACTGTACTGGTAACTCCCCAAAAGAATCTGGATTGTGGTGAGGGAACAGAGAAAAAAGCTCATTTAGGACCTGCACTTACGAAGGGGGTAGGCAGCTGTATATCAGGGAGTAAACCATCTGAGAATAAAAACAGCTGGAGCTTGTTAAGGTAATTACACAGGGGAAAGGATAATGTACTGGGACCTCCTCAGAAGAATCTGATTTGTGGTGAGGGGAGAGAGATAAAAGCTCATTTAGGAAGGACATGAACATGCTGCGTAGGTAGCTGTTTATCAGTAAATATCTCCACTGAGATTAAGAAAAGCAGTAGCTTAATAAATTAAGTACTTCCTGGTATGGTTACTGTACTGGTAACTCCCCAAAAGAATCTGGATTGTGGTGAGGGAACAGAGAAAAAAGCTAATTTAGGACCTGCACTTACGAAGGGGGTAGGCAGCTGTATATCAGGGAGTAAACCTTCTGAGAATAAAAACAGCTGGAGCTTGTTAAGGTAATTACACAGGGGAAAGTATAATGTACTGCGAACTCCTCAGAAGAATCTGATTTGTGGTGAGGGGAGAGAGATAAAAGCTCATTTAGGAACGACATTAACATGCTGCGTAGGTAGCTGTTTATCAGTAAATATCTCCACTGAGATTAAGAAAAGCAGTAGCTTAATAAATTAAGTACTTCCTGGTATGGTTACTGTACTGGTAACTCCCCAAAAGAATCTGGATTGTGGTGAGGGAACAGAGAAAAAAGCTCATTTAGGACCTGCACTTACGAAGGGGGTAGGCAGCTGTATATCAGGGAGTAAAATTTCTGAGAATAAAAACAGCTGGAGCTTGTTAAGGTAATTACACAGGGGAAAGGATAATGTACTGGGAACTCCTCAGAAGAATCTGATTTGTGGTGAGGGGAGAGAGATAAAAGCTCACTTAGGAACGACATGAACATGCTGCGTAGTAGCTCTTTATCAGTAAATATCTCCACTGAGATTAAGAAAAGCAGTAGCTTAATAAATTAAGTACTTCCTGGTATGGTTACTGTACTGGTAACTCCCCAGAAGAATCTGGATTGTGGTGAGGGAACAGAGAAAAAAGCTCATTTAGGACCTGCACTTACGAAGGGGGTAGGCAGCTGTATATCAGGGAGTAAACCTTCTGAGAATAAAAACAGCTGGAGCTTGTTAAGGTAATTACACAGGGGAAAGGATAATGTACTGGGAACTCCTCAGAAGAATCTGATTTGTGGTGAGGGGAGAGAGATAAAAGCTCATTTAGGAACGACATGAACATGCTGCATAGGAAGCTGTTTATCAGTAAATATCTCCACTGAGATTAAGAAAAACAGTAGCTTAATAAATTAAGTACTTCCTGGTACGGTTACTGTACTGGTAACTCCCAAAAGAATCTGGATTGTGGTGAGGGAACAGAGAAAAAAGCTCATTTAGGACCTGCACTTACGGAGGGGTTAGGCAGCTGTGTATCAGGGAGTAAACCTTCTGAGAATAAAAACAGCTGGAGCTTGTTAACGTACTTACACAGGGGAAAGGATAATGTACTGGGAACTCCTCAGAAGAATCTGATTTGTGGTGAGGGGAGAGAGATAAAAGCTCATTTAGGAAGGAAATGAACATGCTGCGTAGGTAGCTGTTTATCAGTAAATATCTCCACTGAGATTAAGAAAAGCAGTAGCTTAATAAATTAAGTACTTCCTGGTATGGATACTGTACTGGTAACTCCCCAAAAGAATCTGGATTGTGGTGAGGGAACAGAGAAAAAAGCTCATTTAGGACCTGAACTTACGAAGGGGGTAGGCAGCTGTATATCAGGGAGTAAACCTTCTGAGAATAAAAACAGCTGGAGCTTGTTAAGGTAATTACACAGGGGAAAGGATAATGTACTGGGAACTCCTCAGAAGAATCTGATTTGTGGTGAGGGGAGAGAGATAAAAGCTCATTTAGGAACGACATGAACATGCTGCGTAGGTAGCTGTTTATCAGTAAATATCTCCACTGAGATTAAGAAAAGCAGTAGCTTAATAAATTAAGTACTTCCTGGTATGGTTACTGTACTGGTAACTCCCCAAAAGGAATCTGCATTGTGGTGAGGGAACAGAGAAAAAAGCTCATTTAGGACCTGCACTTACGAAGGGGGTAGGCAGCTGTATATCAGGGAGTAAACCTTCTGAGAATAAAAACAGCTGGAGCTTGTTAAGGTAATAACACAGGGGAAAGGATAATGTACTGGGAACTCCTCAGAAGAATCTGATTTGTGGTGAGGGGAGAGAGATAAAAGCTCATTTAGGAACGACATGAACATGCTGCGTAGGTAGCTGTTTATCAGTAAATATCTCCACTGAGATTAAGAAAAGCAGTAGCTTAATAAATTAAGTACTTCCTGGTATGGTTACTGTACTGGTAACTCCCCAAAAGAATCAGGATTGTGATGAGGGAACAGAGAAAAAAGCTCATTTAGGACCTGCACTTATGAAGGGGGTAGGCAGCTGTATATCAGGGAGTAAACCTTCTGAGAATAAAAACAGCTGGAGCTTGATAAGGTAATTACACAGGGGAAAGGATAATGTACTGGGAACTCCTCAGAAGAATCTGATTTGTGGTGAGGGGAGAGAGATAAAAGCTCATTTAGGAACGACATGAACATGCTGCGTAGGAAGCTGTTTATCAGTAAATATCTCCACTGAGATTAAGAAAAGCAGTAGCTTAATAAATTAAGTACTTCCTGGTATGGTTACTGTACTGGTAACTCCCCAAAAGAATCTGGATTGTGGTGAGGGAACAGAGAAATAAGCTCATTTAGGACCTGCACTTACGAAGGGGGTAGGCAGCGGTATATCAGGGAGTAAACCTTCTGATAATAAAAACAGCTGGAGCTTGTTAAGGTAATTACACAGGGGAAAGGATAATGTACTGGGAACTCCTCAGAAGAATCTGATTTGTGGTGAGGGGAGAGAGATAAAAGCTCATTTAGGAAGCACATGAACATGCTGCGTAGGTAGCTGTTTATCAGTAAATATCTCCACTGAGATTAAGAAAAGCAGTAGCTTAATAAATTAAGTACTTCCTGGTATGGTTACTGTACTGGTAACTCCCAAAAGAATCTGGATTGTGGTGAGGGAACAGAGAAAAAAAGCTAATTTAGGACCTGCACTTACGAAGGGGGTAGGCAGCTGTATATCAGGAGTAAACCTTCTGAGAATAAAAACAGCTGGAGCTTGTTAAGGTAATTACACAGGGGGAAAGGATAATGTACTGCGAACTCCTCAGAAGAATCTGATTTGTGGTGAGGGGAGAGAGATAAAAGCTCATTTAGGAACGACATGAACATGCTGCGTAGGTAGCTGTTTATCAGTAAATATCTCCACTGAGATTAAGAAAAGCAGTAGCTTAATAAATTAAGTACTTCCTGGTATGGTTACTGTACTGGTAACTCCCCAAAAGAATCTGGATTGTGGTGAGGGAACAGAGAAAAAAGCTCATTTAGGACCTGCACTTACGAAGGGGGTAGGCAGCTGTATATCAGGGAGTAAAATTTCTGAGAATAAAAACAGCTGAAGCTTGTTAAGGTAATTACAGAGGGGAAAGGATAATGTACTGGGAACTCCTCAGAAGAATCTGATTTGTGGTGAGGGGAGAGAGATAAAAGCTCACTTAGGAACGACATGAACATGCTGCGTAGGTAGCTGTTTATCAGTAAATATCTCCACTGAGATTAAGAAAAGCAGTAGCTTAATAAATTAAGTACTTCCTGGTATGGTTACTGTACTGGTAACTCCCCAGAAGAATCTGGATTGTGGTGAGGGAACAGAGAAAAAAGCTCATTTAGGACCTGCACTTACGGAGGGGTTAGGCAGCTGTGTATCAGGGAGTAAACCTTCTGAGAATAAAAACAGCTGGAGCTTGTTAACGTACTTACACAGGGGGAAAGGATAATGTACTGGGAACTCCTCAGAAGAATCTGATTTGTGGTGAGGGGAGAGAGATAAAAGTTCATTTAGGAAGGAAATGAACATGCTGCGTAGGTAGCTGTTTATCAGTAAATATCTCCACTGAGATTAAGAAAAGCAGTAGCTTAATAAATTAAGTACTTCCTGGTATGGATACTGTACTGGTAACTCCCCAAAAGAATCTGGATTGTGGTGAGGGAACAGAGAAAAAAGCTCATTTAGGACCTGCACTTACGAAGGGGGTAGACAGCTGTATATCAGGGAGTAAACCTTCTGAGAATAAAACAGCTGGAGCTTGTTAAGGTAATTACACAGGGGAAAGGATAATGTACTGGGAAACTCCTCAGAAGAATCTGATTTGTGGTGAGGGGAGAGAGATAAAAGCTCATTTAGGAACGACATGAACATGCTGCGTAGGTAGCTGTTTATCAGTAAATATCTCCACTGAGATTAAGAAAAGCAGTAGCTTAATAAATTAAGTACTTCCTGGTATAGTTACTGTACTGGTAACTCCCCAAAAGAATCTGGATTGTGGTGAGGGAACAGAAAAAAACACATTTAGGACCTGCACTTATGAAGGGGGTAGGCAGCTGTATATCAGGGAGTAAACCTTCTGAGAATAAAAACAGCTGGAGCTTGTTAAGGTAATTACACAGGGGAAAGGATAATGTACTGGGAACTCCTCAGAATAATCTGATTTGTGGTGAGGGAGAGAGATAATAGCTCATTTAGGAACGACATGAACATGATGCGTAAGTAGCTGTTTATCAATAAATATCTCCACTGAGATTAAGAAAAGCAGTAGCTTAATAAATTAAGTACTTCCTGGTATGGTTACTGTACTGGTAACTCCCCAAAAGAATCTGGATTGAGGTGAGGGAACAGAGAAAAAAGCTCATTTAGGACCTGCACTTACGAAGGGTGTAGGCAGCTGTATATCAGGGAGTAAACCTTCTGAGAATAAAAACAGCTCGAGCTTGTTAAGGTAATTACACAGGGAAAGGATAATGTACTGGGAACTCCTCAGAAGAATCTGATTTGTGGTGAGGGGAGAGAGATAAAAGCTCATTTAGGAACGACATGAACATGCTGCGTAGGTAGCTGTTTATCAGTAAATATCTCCACTGAGATTAAGAAAAGCAGTTAGCTTAATAAATTAAGTACTTCCTGGTATGGTTACTGTACTGGTAACTCCCCAAAAGAATCTGGATTGTGGTGAGGGAACAGAGAAAAAAGCTCATTTAGGACCTGCACTTACGAAGGGGGTACGCAGCAGTATATCAGGGAGTAAAAACTTCTGAGAATAAAAACAGCTGGAGCTTGTTAAGGTAATTACACAGGGGAAAGGATAATGTACTGGGAACTCCTCAGAAGAATCTGATTTGTGGTGAGGGGAGAGAGATAAAAGCTCATTTGGGAACGACATGAACATGCTGCGTAGGTAGCTGTTTATCAGTAAATATCTCCACTGAGATTAAGGAAAGCAGTAGCTTAATAAATTAAGTACTTCCTGGTATGGTTACTGTACTGGTAACTCCCCAAAAGAATCTGGATTGTGGTGAGGGAACAGAGAAGAAAGCTCATTTAGGACCTGCACTTACGAAGGGGGTAGGCAGCTGTATATCAGGGAGTAAACCTTCTGAGAATAAAAACAGCTGGAGCTTGTTAAGGTAATTACACAGGGGAAAGGATAATGTACTGGGAACTCCTCAGAAGAATCTGATTTGTGGTGAGGGGAGAGAGGTAAAAGCTCATTTAGGAACGACATGAACATGCTGCGTAGGTAGCTGTTTATCAGTAAATATCTCCACTGAGATTAAGGAAAGCAGTAGCTTAATAAATTAAGTACTTCCTGGTATGGTTACTGTACTGGTAACTCCCCAAAAGAATCTGGATTGTGGTGAGGGAACAGAGAAAAAAGCTCATTTAGGACCTGCACTTACGAAGGGGGTAGGCAGCTGTATATCAGGGAGTAAACCTTCTGAGAATAAAAACAGCTGGAGCTTGTTAAGGTAATTACACAGGGGAAAGGATAATGTACTGGGAACTCCTCAGAAGAATCTGATTTGGGGTGAGGGAGAGAGATAAAGCTCATTTAGGAACGACATGAACATGCTGCGTAGGTAGCTCTTTATCAGTAAATATCTCCACTGAGATTAAGAAAAGCAGTAGCTTAATAAATTAAGTACTTCCTGGTATGGTTACTATACTGGTAACTCCCCAAAAGGATCTGGGTTGTGGTGAGGGAACAGAGAAAAAAGCTCATTTAGGACCTGCACTTACGAAGGGGGTAGGCAGCTGTATATCAGGGAGTAAACCTTCTGAGAATAAAAACAGCTGGAGCTTGTTATGGTAATTACACAGGGGAAAGGATAATGTACTGGGAACTCCTCAGAAGAATCTGATAGGTGGTGAGGGGAGAGAGATAAAAGCTCATTTAGGAACGACATGAACATGCTGCGTAGGTAGCTGTTTATCAGTAAATATCTCCACTGAGATTAAGAAAAGCAGTAGCTTAATAAATTAAGTACTTCCTGGTATGGTTACTGTACTGGTAACTCCCCAAAAGAATCTGGATTGTGGTGAGGGAACAGAGAAAAATGCTCATTTAGGACCTGCACTTACCAAGGGGGTAGGCAGCTGTATATCAGGGGAGTAAACCTTCTGAGAATAAAAACAGCTGGAGCTTGTTAAGGTAATTACACAGGGGAAAGGATAATGTACTGGGAACTCCTCAGAAGAATCTGATTTGTGGTGAGGGGAGAGAGATAAAAGCTCATTTAGGAACGACATGAACATGCTGCGTAGGTAGCTGTTTATCCGTAAATATCTCCACTGAGATTAAGAAAAAGCAGAAGCTTAATAAATTAAGTACTTCTGGTATGGTTACTGTACTGGTACCTCCGAAAAAGAATCTGGATTGTGGTGAGGGAACAGAGAAAAAAGCTCATTTAGGACCTGCACTTACGAAGGGGGTAGGCAGCTGTATATCAGGGAGTAAACCTTCTGAGAATAAAAACAGCTGGAGCTTGTTAAGGTAATTACACAGGGAAAGGATAATGTACTGGGAACTCCTCAGAAGAATCTGATTTGTGGTGAGGGGAGAGAGATAAAAGCTCATTTAGGAACGACATGAACATGCTGCGTAGGTAGCTGTTTATCAGTAAATATCTCCACTGAGATTAAGAAAACAGTAGCTTAATAAATTAAGTACTTCCTGGTATGGTTACTATACTGGTAACTCCCCAAAAGAATCTGGGTT
>NW_025956862.1:0-42060 GCF_023159225.1 Perognathus longimembris pacificus | reverse complement strand
TACTGCTTTTCTTAATCTCAGTGGAGATATTTACTGATAAACAGCTACCTACGCAGCATGTTCATGTCGTTCCTAAATGAGCTTTTATCTCTCTCCCCTCACCACAAATCAGATTCTTCTAAGGAGTTCCCAGTACTTTATCCTTTCTCCTGTGTAATTACCTTAACAAGCTCCAGCTGTTTTTATTCTCAGAAGGTTTACTCCCTGATATACAGCTGCCTACCCCCTTCGTAAGTGCAGGTCCTAAATGAGCTTTTTTCTCTGTTCCCTCACCACAATCCAGATTCTTTTGGGGAGTTACCAGTACAGTAACCATACCAGGAAGTACTTAATTTATTAAGCTACTGCTTTTCTTAATCTCAGTGGAGATATTTACTGATAAACAGCTACCTACGCAGCATGTTCATGTCGTTCCTAAATGAGCTTTTATCTCTCTCCCCTCACCACAAATCAGATTCTTCTGAGGAGTTCCCAGTACATTATCCTTTCCCCTGTGTAATTACCTTAACAAGCTCCAGCTGTTTTTATTCTCAGAAGGTTTAGTCCCGGATATACAGCTGCCTACACCCTTCGTAAGTGCAGGTCCTATATGAGCTTTTTTCTCTGTTCCCTCACCACAATCCAGATTCTTTTGGGGAGTTACCAGTACAGTAACCATACCAGGAAGTACTTAATTTATTAAGCTACTGCTTTTCTTAATCTCAGTGGAGATATTTACTGATAAACAGCTACCTACGCCGCATGTTCATGTCGTTCCTAAATGAGCTTTTATCTCTCTCCCCTCACCACAAATCAGATTCTTCTGAGGAGTTCCCAGTACATTATCCTTTCCCTGTGTAATTACCTTAACAAGCTGCAGCTGTTTTTATTCTCAGAAGCTTTACTCCCTGATATACAGCTGCCTACCCCCTTCGTAAGTGCAGGTCCTAAATGAGCTTTTTTCTCTGTTCCTCACCACAATCCAGATTCTTTTGGGGAGTTACCAGTACAGTAACCATACCAGGAAGTACTTAATTTATTAAGCTACTGCTTTTCTAAAGCTCAGTGGAGATATTTACTGATAAACAGCTACCTACGCAGCATGTTCATGTCGTTCCTAAATGAGCTTTTATCTCTCTCCCCTCACCACAAATCAGATTCTTCTGAGAGTTCCCAGTTACTTTATTCTTTCTCCTGTGTAATTACCTTAACAAGCTCCAGCTGTTTTTATTCTCAGAAGGGTTTACTCCCTGATATACAGCTGCCTACCCCCTTCGTAAGTGCAGGTCCTATATGAGCTTTTTTCTCTGTTCCCTCACCACAATCCAGATTCTTTTGGGGAGTTACCAGTACAGTAACCATACCAGGAAGTACTTAATTTATTAAGCTACTGCTTTTCTAAAGCTCAGTGGGAGATATTTACTGATAAACAGCTACCTACGCAGCATCTTCATGTCGTTCCTAAATGAGCTTTTATCTCTCTCCCCTCACAACAAATCAGATTCTTCTGAGGAGTTCCAGTACTTTATCCTTTCTCCTGTGTAATTACCTTAACAAGCTCCAGCTGTTTTTATTCTCAGAAGGTTTACTCCCTGATATACAGCTGACTACCCCCTTCGTAAGTGCAGTTCATAAATGAGCTTTTTTCTCTCTTCCCTCACCACAATCCAGATTCTTTTGGGGAGTTACCAGTACAGTAACCATACCAGGAAGTACTTAATTTATTAAGCTACTGCTTTTCTTAATCTCAGTGGAGATATTTACTGATAAACAGCTACCTACGCAGCATGTTCATGTCGTTCCTAAATGAGCTTTTATCTCTCTCCCCACACCACAAATCAGATTCTTCTGAGGAGTTCCCAGTACATTATCCTTTCCCCTGTGTAATTACCTTAACAAGCTCCAGCTGTTTTTTTTCTCAGAAGCTTTACTCCCTGATATACAGCTGCCTACCCCCTTCGAAAGTGCAGGTCCTAAATGAGCTTTTTTCTCTGTTCCCCTCACCACAATCCAGATTCTTTTGGGGAGTTAACAGTACAGTAACCATACCAGAAGTACTTAATTTATTAAGCTACTGCTTTCCTAAATCTCAGTGGAGATATTTACTGATAAACAGCTACCTACGCAGCATGTTCATGTCGTTCCTAAATGAGCTTTTATCTCTCTCCCCTCACCACAAATCAGATTCTTCTGAGGAGTTCCCAGTACTTTATCCTTTCTCCTGTGTAATTACCTTAACAAGCTCCAGCTGTTTTTATTCTCAGAAGCTTTACTCCCTGATATACAGCTGCCTACCCCCTTCGTAAGTGCAGGTCCTAAATGAGCTTTTTTCTCTGTTCCCTCACCACAATCCAGATTCTTTTGGGGAGTTACCAGTACAGTAACCATACCAGGAAGTACTTAATTTATTAAGCTACTGCTTTTCTTAATCTCAGTGGAGATATTTACTGATAAACAGCTACCTACGCAGCATGTTCATGTCGTTCCTAAATGAGCTTTTATCTCTCTCCCCTCACCACAAATCAGATTCTTCTGAGGAGTTCCCAGTACATTATCCTTTCCCCTGTGTAATTACCTTAACAAGCTGCAGCTGTTTTTATTCTCAGAAGGTTTACTCCCTGATATACAGCTGCCTATCCCCTTCGTAAGTGCAGGTCCTAAATGAGCTTTATTCTCTGTTCCCTCACCACAATCCAGATTCTTTTGGGGAGTTACCAGTACAGTAACCATACCAGGAAGTACTTAATTTATTAAGCTACTGCTTTTCTTAATCTCAGTGGAGATATTTACTGATAAACAGCTACCTACGCAGCATGTTCATGTCGTTCCTAAATGAGCTTTTATCTCTCTCCCCTCACCACAAATTAGATTCTTCTGAGGAGTTCCCAGTACATTATCCTTTCCCCTGTGTAATTACCTTAACAAGCTGCAGCTGTTTTATTCTCAGAAGCTTTACTCCCTGATATACAGCTGCCTACCCCCTTCGTAAGTGCAGGTCCTAAATGAGCTTTTTTCTCTGTTCCCTCACCACAATCCAGATTCTTTTGGGGAGTTACCAGTACAGTAACCATACCAGGAAGTACTTAATTTATTAAGCTACTGCTTTTCTAAAGCTCAGTGGAGATATTTACTGATAAACAGCTACCTACGCAGCATGTTCATGTCGTTCCTAAATGAGCTTTTTATCTCTCTCCCCTCACCACAAATCAGATTCTTCTGAGGAGTTCCCAGTACTTTATCCTTTCTCCTGTGTAATTACTTAACAAGCTCCAGCTGTTTTTTATTCTCAGAAGGTTTACTCCCTGATATACAGATGCCTACCCCCTTCGCAAGTGCAGGTCCTAAATGAGGTTTTTTCTCTGTTCCCTCACCACAATCCTTATTATTTTGGGGAGTTACCAGTACAGTAACCATACCAGGAAGTACTTAATTTATTAAGCTACTGCTTTTCTTAATCTCAGTGGAGATATTTATTGATAAACAGCTACCTACGCAGCATATTCATGTCGTTCCTAAATGAGCTTTTATCTCTCTCCCCTCACCACAAATCAGATTCTTCTGAGGAGTTCCCAGTACATTATCCTTTCCCCTGTGTAATTACCTTAACAAGCTCCAGCTGTTTTTATTCTCAGAAGGTTTACTCCCTGATATACAGCTGCCTACCCCCTTCGTAAGTGCAGGTCCTAAATGAGCTTTTTCTCTGTTCCCTCACCACAATCCAGATTCTTTTGGGGAGTTACCAGTACAGTAACCATACCAGGAAGTACTTAATTTATTAAGCTACTGCTTTTCTTAATCTCAGTGGAGATATTTACTGATAAACAGCTACCTACGCAGCATGTTCATGTCGTTCCTAAATGAGCTTTTATCTCTCTCCCCTCACCACAAATCAGATTCTTCTTAGGAGTTCCCAGTACATTATCCTTTCCCCTGTGTAATTACCTTAACAAGCTGCAGCTGTTTTTATTCTCAGAAGCTTTACTCCCTGATATACAGCTGCCTACCCCCTTCGTAAGTGCAGGTCCTAAATGAACTTTTTTCTCTGTTCCCTCACCACAATCCAGATTCTTTTGGGGAGTTACCAGTAGAGTAACCATACCAGGAAGTACTTAATTTATTAAGCTACTGCTTTTCTTAATCTCAGTGGAGATATTTACTGATAAACAGCTACCTACGCAGCATGTTCATGTCGTTCCTAAATGAGCTTTTATCTCTCTCCCCTCACCACAAATCAGATTCTTCTGAGGAGTTCCCAGTACATTATCCTTTCCCCTGTGTAATTACCTTAACAAGCTCCAGCTGTTTTTATTCTCAGAAGGTTTACTGCCTGATATACAGCTGCCTACCCCTTTGTAAGTGCAGGTCCTAAATGAGCTTTTTTCTCTGTTCCCCTCCCCACAATCCAGATTCTTTTGGGGAGTTACCAGTACAGTAACCATACCAGGAAGTATTAATTTATTAACCTACTGCTTTTCTTAATCTCAGTGGAGATATTTACTGATAAACAGCTACCTAAGTAGCATGTTCATGTCGTTCCTAAATGAGCTTTTATCTCTCCCCTCACCACAAATAAGATTCTTCTGAGGAGTTCCCAGTACATTATCCTTTCCCCTGTGTAATTACCTTAACAAGCTCCAGCTGTTTTTATTCTCAGAAGGTTTACTCCCTGATATACAGCTGCCTACCCCCTTCGTAAGTGCAGGTTCTAAATGAGCTTTTTTCTCTGTTCCCTCACCACAATCCAGATTCTTTTGGGGAGTTACCAGTACAGTAACCATACCAGGAAGTACTTAATTTATTAAGCTACTGCTTTTCTTAATCTCAGTGGAGATATTTACTGATAAACAGCTACCTACGCAGCATGTTCATGTCGGTACTAAATGAGCTTTTATTCCTCTCCCCTCACCACAAATCAGATTCTTCTGAGGAGTTCCCAGTACATTATCCTTTCCCCTGTGTAATTACCTTAACAAGCTGCAGCTGTTTTATTCTCAGAAGCTTTACTCCCTGATATACAGCTGCCTACCCCCTTCGTAAGTGAAGGTCCTAAATGAGCTTTTTTCTCTGTTCCCTCACCACAATCCAGATTCTTTTGGGGAGTTACCAGTACAGTAACCATACCAGGAAGTACTTAATTTATTAAGCTACTGCTTTTCTTAATCTCAGTGGAGATATTTACTGATAAACAGCTACCTACGCAGCATGTTCATGTCGTTCCTAAATGAGCTTTTATCTCTCTCCCCTCACCACAAATCAGATTCTTCTGAGGAGTTCCCAGTACATTATCCTTTCCCCTGTGTAATTACCTTAACAAGCTCCAGCTGTTTTTATTCTCAGAAGGTTTACTCCCTGATATACAGCTGCCTACCCCCTTCGTAAGTGCAGGTCCTAAATGAGCTTTTTTCTCTGTTCCCTCACCACAATCCAGATTCTTTTGGGGAGTTACCAGTACAGTAACCATACTAGGAAGTACTTAATTTATTAAGCTACTGCTTTTCTTAATCTCAGTTGAGATATTTACTGATAAACAGCTACCTACGCAGCATGTTCATGTCGTTCCTAAATGAGCTTTTATCTCTCTCCCCGCACCACAAATCAGATTCTTCTGAGGAGTTCCCAGTACATTATCCTTTCCCCTGTGTAATTACCTTAACAAGCTCCAGCTCTTTTTATTCTCAGAAGCTTTACTCCCTGATATACAGCTGCCTACCCCCTTCGAAAGTGCAGGTCCTAAATGAGCTTTTTTCTCTGTTCCCTCACCACAATCCAGATTCTTTTGGGGAGTTACCAGTACAGTAACCATACCAGGAAGTACTTAATTTATTAAGCTACTGCTTTTCTTAATCTCAGTGGAGATATTTAATGATAAACAGCTACCTACGCAGCATGTTCATGTCGTTCCTAAATGAGCTTTTATCTCTCTCCCCTCACCACAAATCAGATTCTTCTGAGGAGTTCCCAGTACATTATCCTTTCCCCTGTGTAATTACCTTAACAAGCTCCAGCTGTTTTTATTCTCAGAAGGTTTACTCCCTGATATACAGCTGCCTACCCCCTTCGTAAGTGCAGGTCCTAAATGAGCTTTTTTCTCTGTTCCCTCACCACAATCCAGATTCTTTTGGGGAGTTACCAGTACAGTAACCATACCAGGAAGTACTTAATTTATTAAGCTACTGCTTTTCTTAATCTCAGTGGAGATATTTAATGATAAACAGCTACCTACGCAGCATGTTCATGTCGTTCCTAAATGAGCTTTTATCTCTCTCCCCTCACCACAAATCAGATTCTTCTGAGGAGTTCCCAGTACATTATCCTTTCCCCTGTGTAATTACCTTAACAAGCTGCAGCTGTTTTTATTCTCAGAAGGTTTACTCCCTGATATACAGCTGCCTACCCCCTTCGTAAGTGCAGGTCCTAAATGAGCTTTTTTCTCTGTTCCCTCACCACAATCCAGATTCTTTTGGGGAGTTACCAGTACAGTAACCATACCAGGAAGTACTTAATTTATTAAGCTATTGCTTTTCTAAAGCTCAGTGGAGATATTTACTGGTAAACAGCTACCTACGCAGCATGTTCATGTCGTTCCTAAATGAGCTTTTATCTCTCTCCCCTCACCACAAATCAGATTCTTCTGAGGAGTTCCCAGTACATCATCCTTTCCCCTGTGTAATTACCTTAACAAGCTCCAGCTGTTTTTATTCTCAGAAGGTTTACTCCCTGATATACAGCTGCCTACCCCCTTCGTAAGTGCAGGTCCTAAATGAGCTTTTTTCTCTGTTCCCTCACCACAATCCAGATTGTTTTGGGGAGTGACCAGTACAGTAACCATACCAGGCAGTACTCAATTTATTAAGCTACTGCTATTCTTAATCTCAGTGGAGATATTTACTGATAAACAGCTTCGTATGCAGCATGATCATGTCGTTCCTAAATGAGCTTTTATCTCTCTCCCCTCAGCACAAATCAGATTCTTCTGAGGAGTTCCCAGTACTTCATCTTTTCCCCTGTGTAATTACCTTAACAAGCTCCAGCTGTTTTTATTCTCAGAAGGTTTACTCCCTGATATACAGCTGCCTACCAACTTCGTAAGTGCTGGTCCTAAATGAGCTTTTTTCTCTGTTCCCTCACCACAATCCAGATTCTTTTGGGGAGTTACCAGTACATTACCCATACCAGGAAGTACTTAATTTATTAAGCTACTGCTTTTCTTAATTTCAGTGGAGATATTTACTGATAAACAGCTACCTACGCAGCATGTTCATGTCGTTCCTAAATGAGCTTTTATCTCTCTCCCCTCACCACAAATCAGATTCTTCTGAGGAGTTCCCAGTACATTATCCTTTCCCCTGTGTAATTACCTTAACAAGCTCCAGCTGTTTTTATTCTCAGAAGGTTTTCTCCCTGATATACTGCTGCCTACCCCCTTCGTAAGTGCAGGTCCTAAATGAGCTTTTTTCTCTGTTCCCTCACCACAATCCAGATTCTTTTGGGGAGTTACCAGTACAGTAACCATACCAGGAAGTACTTAATTTATTAAGCTACTGCTTTTCTTAATCTCAGTGGAGATATTAACTGATAAACAGCTACCTACGCAGCATGTTCATGTCGTTCTTAAATGTGCTTTTATCTCTCTCCCCTCACCACGAATCAGATTCTTCTGAGGAGTTCCCAGTACATTATCCTTTCCCCTGTGTAATTACCTTAACAAGCTCCAGCTGTTTTTATTCTCAGAAGGTTTACTCCCTGTTATACAGATGCCTACCCCCTTCGTAATTGCAGGTCCTAAATGAGCTTTTTTCCCTGTTCCCTCACCACAATCCAGATTCTTTAGGGGAGTTACCAGTACAGTAACCATACCAGGAAGTACTTAATTTATTAAGCTACTGCTTTTCTTAAACTCAGTGGAGATATTTACTAATAAACAGCTATATATGCAGCATGTTCATGTCGTTCCTAAATGAGCTTTTATCTCTCTCCCCTCACCTCAAATCAGATTCTTCTGAGGAGTTCCCAGTACTTCATCTTTTCCCCTGTGTAATTACCTTAACAAGCTCCAGCTGTTTTTATTCTCAGAAGGTTTACTCCCTGATATACAGCTGCCTACCCCCTTCGTAAGTGCAGGTCCTAAATGAGCTTTTTTCTCTGTTCCCTCGCCACAATCCAGATTCTTTTGGGGAGTTACCAGTACAGTAACCATACCAGGAATTACTTAATTTATTAAGCTACTGCTTTTCTTAATCTCAGTGGAGATATTTACTGATAAACAGCTACCTACGCAGCATGTTCATGTCGTTCCTAAATGAGCTTTTATCTCTCTCCCCTCACCACAAATCAGATTCTTCTGAGGAGTTCCCAGTACATTATCCTTTCCCCTGTGTAATTACCTTAACAAGCTCCAGCTGTTTTATTCTCAGAAGGTTTACTCCCTGATATACAGCTGCCTACCCCCTTCGTAAGTGCAGGTCCCAAATGAGCTTTTTTCTCTGTTCCCTCACCACAATCCAGATTGTTTTGGGGAGTGACCAGTACAGTAACCATACCAGGCAGTACTCAATTTATTAAGCTACTGCTATTCTTAATCTCAGTGGAGATATTTACTGATAAACAGCTACGTATGCAGCATGATCATGTCGTTCCTAAATGAGCTTTTATCTCTCTCCCCTCAGCACAAATCAGATTCTTCTGAGGAGTTCCCAGTACTTCATCTTTTCCCCTGTGTAATTACCTTAACAAGCTCCAGCTGTTTTTATTCTCAGAAGGTTTACTCCCTGATATACAGCTGCCTACCCCCTTCGTAAGTGCAGGTCCTAAATGAGCTTTTTTCTCTGTTCCCTCACCACAATCCAGATTCTTTTGGGGAGTTACGAGTACATTACCCATACCAGGAAGTACTTAATTTATTAAGCTACTGCTTTTCTTAATCTCAGTGGAGATATTTACTGATAAACAGCTACCTACGCAGCATGTTCATGTCGTTCCTAAATGAGCTTTTATCTCTCTCCCCTCACCACAAATCAGATTCTTCTGAGGAGTTCCCAGTACATTATCCTTTCCCCTGTGTAATTACCTTAACAAACTCCAGCTGTTTTTATTCTCAGAATGTTTACTCCCTGATATACAGCAGCCTAGCCCCTTCGTAAGTGCAGGTCCTAAATGAGCTTTTTTCTCTGTTCCCTCACCACAATCCAGATTCTTTTGGGGAGTTACCAGTACAGTAACCATACCAGGAAGTACTTAATTTATTAAGCTACTGCTTTTCTTAATCTCAGTGGAGATATTTACTGATAAACAGCTACCTACGCAGCATGATCATGTCGTTCTTAAATGTGCTTTAATCTCTCTCCCCTCACCACGAATCAGATTCTTCTGAGGAGTTCCCAGTACATTATCCTTTCCCCTGTGTAATTACCTTAACAAGCTCCAGCTGTTTTTATTCTCAGAAGGTTTACTCCCTGATATACAGCTGCCTACCCCTTTCGTAAGTGCAGGTCCTAAATGAGCTTTTTTCTCTGTTCCCTCACCACAATCCATATTCTTTTGGGGAGTTACCAGTACAGTAACCATACCAGGAAGTACTTAATTTATTAAGCTACTGCTTTTCTTAATCTCAGTGGAGATATTTACTGATAAACAGCTACCTACGCAGCATGTTCATGTCGTTCTAAATGAGCTTTTATCTCTCTCCCCTCATCACAAATCAGATTCTTCTGAGGAGTTCCCAGTACATTATCCTTTCCCCTGTGTAATTACCTTAACAAGCTCCAGCTGTTTTTATTCTCAGAAGGTTTACTCCCTGATATACAGCTGCCTAGCCCCTTCGTAAGTGCAGGTCCTAAATGAGCTTTTTTCTCTGTTCCCTCACGACAATCCAGATTCTTTTGGGGAGTTTCCAGTACAGTAACCATACCAGGAAGTACTTAATTTATTAAGCTACTGCTTTTCTTAATCTCAGTGGAGATATTTACTGATAAACAGCTACCTACTCAGCATGTTCATGTCGTTACTAAATGAGCTTTTATCTCTCTCCCCTCACCACAAATCAGATTCTTCTGAGGAGTTCCCAGTACATTATCCTTTCCCCTGTGTAATTACCTTAACAAGCTGCAGCTGTATTTATTCTCAGAAGCTTTACTCCCTGATATACAGCTGCCTACCCCCTTCGTAAGCGCAGGTCCTAAATGAGCTTTTTTCTCTGTTCCCTCACCACAATCCAGATTCTTTTGGGGAGTTACCAGTACAGTAACCATACCAGGAAGTACTTAATTTATTAAGCTACTGCTTTTCTTAATCTCAGTGGAGATATTTACTGATAAACAGCTACCTACGCAGCATGTTCATGTCGTTCCTAAATGAGCTTTTATCTCTCTCCCCTCACCACAAATCAGATTCTTCTGAGTAGTTCCCAGTACATTATCCTTTCCCCTGTGTAATTACCTTAACAAGCTCCAGCTGTTTTTATTCTCAGAAGGTTTACTCCCTGATATACAGCTGCCTACCCCCTTCGAAAGTGCAGGTCCTAAATGAGCTTTTTTCTCTGTTCCCTCACCACAATCCAGATTCTTTTGGGGAGTTACCAGTACAGTAAGCATACCAGGAAGTACTTAATTTATTAAGCTACTGCTTTTCTTAATCTCAGTGGAGATATTTACTGATAAACAGCTACCTACGCAGCATGTTCATGTCGTTCCTAAATGAGCTTTTATCTCTCTCCCCTCACCACAAATCAGATTCTTCTGAGGAGTTCCCAGTACATTATCCTTTCCCCTGTGTAATTACCTTAACAAGCTCCAGCTGTTTTTATTCTCAGAAGGTTTACTCCCTGATATACAGCTGCCTACCCCCTTCGTAAGTGCAGGTCCTAAATGAGCTTTTTTCTCTGTTCCCTCACCACAATCCAGATTCTTTTGGGGAGTTACCAGTACAGTAACCATACCAGGAAGTACTTAATTTATTAAGCTACTGCTTTTCTTAATCTCAGTGGAGATATTTAATGATAAACAGCTACCTACGCAGCATGTTCATGTCGTTCCTAAATGAGCTTTTATCTCTCTCCCCTCACCACAAATCAGATTCTTCTGAGGAGTTCCAAGTACATTATCCTTTCCCCTGTGTAATTACCTTAACAAGCTGCAGCTGTTTTTATTCTCAGAAGGTTTACTCCCTGATATACAGCTGCCTACCCCCTTCGTAAGTGCAGGTCCTAAATGAGCTTTTTTCTCTGTTCCCTCACCACAATCCAGATTCTTTTGGGGAGTTACCAGTACAGTAACCATACCAGGAAGTACTTAATTTATTAAGCTACTGCTTTTCTAAAGCTCAGTGGAGATATTTACTGATAAACAGCTACCTACGCAGCATGTTCATGTCGTTCCTAAATGAGCTTTTATCTCTCTCCCCTCACCACGAATCAGATTCTTCTGAGGAGTTCCCAGTACTTTATCCTTTCTCCTGTGTAATTACCTTAACAAGCTCCAGCTGTTTTTATTCTCAGAATGTTTACTCCCTGATATACAGTTGCCTACCCTCTTCGTAAGTGCAGGTCCTAAATGAGCTTTTTTCTCTGTTCCCTCGCCACAATCCAGATTCTTTTGGGGAGTTACCAGTACAGTAACCCTACCAGGAATTACTTAATTTATTAAGCTACTGCTTTTCTTAATCTCAGTGGAGATATTTACTGATAAACAGCTACCTACGCAGCATGTTCATGTCGTTCCTAAATGAGCTTTTATCTCTCTCCCCTCACCACAAATCAGATTCTTCTGAGGAGTTCCCAGTACATTATCCTTTCCCCTGTGTAATTACCTTAACAAGCTCCAGCTGTTTTATTCTCAGAAGGTTTACTCCCTGATATACAGCTGCCTACCCCCTTCGTAAGTGCAGGTCCCAAATGAGCTTTTTTCTCTGTTCCCTCACCACAATCCAGATTGTTTTGGGGAGTGACCAGTACAGTAACCATACCAGGCAGTACTCAATTTATTAAGCTACTGCTATTCTTAATCTCAGTGGAGATATTTACTGATAAACAGCTACGTATGCAGCATGATCATGTCGTTCCTAAATGAGCTTTTATCTCTCTCCCCTCAGCACAAATCAGATTCTTCTGAGGAGTTCCCAGTACTTCATCTTTTCCCCTGTGTAATTACCTTAACAAGCTCCAGCTGTTTTTATTCTCAGAAGGTTTACTCCCTGATATACAGCTGCCTACCCCCTTCGTAAGTGCAGGTCCTAAATGAGCTTTTTTCTCTGTTCCCTCACCACAATCCAGATTCTTTTGGGGAGTTACCAGTACATTACCCATACCAGGAAGTACTTAATTTATTAAGCTACTGCTTTTCTTAATCTCAGTGGAGATATTTACTGATAAACAGCTACCTACGCAGCATGTTCATGTCGTTCCTAAATGAGCTTTTATCTCTCTCCCCTCACCACAAATCAGATTCTTCTGAGGAGTTCCCAGTACATTATCCTTTCCCCTGTGTAATTACCTTAACAAACTCCAGCTGTTTTTATTCTCAGAATGTTTACTCCCTGATATACAGCAGCCTAGCCCCTTCGTAAGTGCAGGTCCTAAATGAGCTTTTTTCTCTGTTCCCTCACCACAATCCAGATTCTTTTGGGGAGTTACCAGTACAGTAACCATACCAGGAAGTACTTAATTTATTAAGCTACTGCTTTTCTTAATCTCAGTGGAGATATTTACTGATAAACAGCTACCTACGCAGCATGATCATGTCGTTCTTAAATGTGCTTTAATCTCTCTCCCCTCACCACGAATCAGATTCTTCTGAGGAGTTCCCAGTACATTATCCTTTCCCCTGTGTAATTACCTTAACAAGCTCCAGCTGTTTTTATTCTCAGAAGGTTTACTCCCTGATATACAGCTGCCTACCCCTTTCGTAAGTGCAGGTCCTAAATGAGCTTTTTTCTCTGTTCCCTCACCACAATCCATATTCTTTTGGGGAGTTACCAGTACAGTAACCATACCAGGAAGTACTTAATTTATTAAGCTACTGCTTTTCTTAATCTCAGTGGAGATATTTACTGATAAACAGCTACCTACGCAGCATGTTCATGTCGTTCTAAATGAGCTTTTATCTCTCTCCCCTCATCACAAATCAGATTCTTCTGAGGAGTTCCCAGTACATTATCCTTTCCCCTGTGTAATTACCTTAACAAGCTCCAGCTGTTTTTATTCTCAGAAGGTTTACTCCCTGATATACAGCTGCCTAGCCCCTTCGTAAGTGCAGGTCCTAAATGAGCTTTTTTCTCTGTTCCCTCACGACAATCCAGATTCTTTTGGGGAGTTTCCAGTACAGTAACCATACCAGGAAGTACTTAATTTATTAAGCTTCTGCTTTTCTTAATCTCAGTGGAGATATTTACTGATAAACAGCTACCTACGCAGCATGTTCATGTCGTTCCTAAATGAGCTTTTATCTGTCTCCCCTCACCACAAATCAGATTCTTCTGAGGAGTTCCCAGTACATTATCCTTTCCCCTGTGTAATTACCTTAACAAGCTCCAGCTGTTTTTATTCTCAGAAGGTTTACTCCCTGATATACAGCTTCCTACCCCCTTCGTAAGTGCAGGTCCTAAATGAGATTTTTTCTCTGTTCCCTCACCACAATCCAGATTCATTTGGGGAGTTACCAGTAGAGTAACCATACCAGGAAGTACTTAATTTATTAAGCTACTGCTTTTCTTAATCTCAGTGGAGATATTTACTGATAAACAGCTACGTACGCAGCATGTTCATGTCGTTCCTAAATGAGCTTTTATCTCTCTCCCCTCACCACAAATCAGATTCTTCTGAGGAGTTCCCAGTACATTATCCTTTCCCCTGTGTAATTACCTTAACAAGCTCCAGCTGTTTTTATTCTCAGAAGGTTTACTCCCTGATATACAGCTGCCTACCCCCTTCGTAAGTGCAGGTCCTAAATGAGCTTTTTTCTCTGTTCCCTCCCCACAATCCAGATTCTTTTGGGGAGTTACCAGTACAGTAACCATACCAGGAAGTACTTAATTTATTAACCTACTGCTTTTCTTAATCTCAGTGGAGATATTTACTGATAAACAGCTACATACACAGCAGGTTCATGTCGTTCCTAAATGAGCTTTTATCTCTCTCCCCTCACCACAAATCAGATTCTTCTGAGGAGTTCCCAGTACATTATCCTTTCCCCTGTGTAATTACCTTAACAAGCTCCAGCTGTTTTTATTCTCAGAAGGTTTACTCCCTGATATACAGCTGCCTACCCCCTTCGTAAGTGCAGGTCCTAAATGAGCTTTTTTCTCTGTTCCCTCCCCACAATCCAGATTCTTTTGGGGAGTTACCAGTACAGTAACCATACCAGGAAGTACTTAATTTATCAAGCTACTGCTTTTCATAATCTCAGTGGAGATATTTACTGATAAACAGCTACCTACGCAGCATGTTCATGTCGTTCCTAATGAGCTTTTATCTCTCTCCCCTCACCACAAATCAGATTCTTCTGAGGAGTTCCCAGGACATTATCCTTTCCCCTGTGTAATTACCTTAACAAGCTCCAGCTGTTTTTATTCTCAGAAGGTATACTCCCTGATATACAGCTGCCTACCTCCTTCGTAAGTGCAGGTCCTAAATGAGCTTTTATCTCTCTCCCCTCACCACAAATCAGATTCTTCTGAGGAGTTCCCAGTACATTATCCTTTCCCCTGTGTAATTACCTTAACAAGCTCCAGCTGTTTTTATTCTCAGAAGGTTTACTCCATGATATACTGCTGCCTACACCCTTCATAAGTGCAGGTCCTAAATGAACTTTTTTTTCTGTTCCCTCACCACAATCCAGATTCTGTTGGGGAGTTACCAGTACAGTAACCATACCAGGAAGTACTTAATTTATTAAGCTACTGCTTTTCTTAATCTCAGTGGAGATATTTACTTGTAAACAGCTACCTACACAGCATGTTCATGTCGTTCCTAAATGAGCTTTTATCTCTCTCCCCTCACCACAAATCAGATTCTTCTGAGGAGTTCCCAGTACATTATCCTTTCCCCTGTGTAATTACCTTAACAAGCTCCAGCTGTTTTTATTCTCAGAAGGTTTACTCCCTGATATACAGCTGCCTACCCCCTACGTCAGTGCAGGTCCTAAATGAGCTTTTTTCTCTGTTCCCTCACCACAATCCAGATTCTTTTGGGGAGTTACCAGTACAGTAACCATACCAGGAAGTACTTAATTTATTAAGCTACTGCTTTTCTTAATCTCAGTGGAGATATTTACTGATAAACAGCTACCTACTCAGCATGTTCATGTCGTTCCTAAATGAGCTTTTATCTCTCTCCCCTCACCACAAATCAGATTCTTCTGAGGAGTTCCCAGTACATTATCCTTTCCCCTGTGTAATTACCTTAACAAGATCCAGCTGTTTTTATTCTCAGAAAGTTTACTCTCTGATATACTGCTGCCTACCCCCTTCGTAAGTGCAGGTCCTAAATGAGATTTTTTCTCTGTTGCCTCACCACAATCAAGATTCTTTTGGGGAGTTACCAGTACAGTAACCATACCAGGAAGTACTTGATTTATTAAGCTACTGCTTTTCTTAATCTCAGTGGAGATATTTACTGATAAACAGCTACCTACGCAGCAAGTTCATGTCGTTCCTAAATGAGCTTTTATCTCTCTCCCCTCAACACAAATCAGATTCTTCTGAGGAGTTCCCAGTATTTCATCTTTTCCCCTGTGTAATTACCTTAACAAGCTCCAGCTGTTTTTATTCTCAGATGGTTTACTCCCTGATATACAGCTGCCTACCCCCTTCGTAAGTGCAGGTCCTAAATGAGCTTTTTTCTCTGTTACCAAACCACAATCCAGATTCTTTGGTGAGTTACCAGTACAGTCACCATACCAGGAAGTACTTAATTTATTAAGCTACTGCTTTTCTTAATCTCAGTGGAGATATTTACTGATAAACAGCTACGTACGCAGCATGTTCATGTCGTTCCTAAATGAGCTTTTATCTCTCTCCCCTCACCACAAATCAGATTCTTCTGAGGAGTTCCCAGTACGTTATCCTTTCCCCTGTGTAATTACCTTAACAAGCTGCAGCTGTTTTTATTCTCAGAAGGATTACTCCCTGATAAACAGCTGCCTACCCCCTTCGTAAGTGCAGGGCCTAAATGAGCTTTTTTCTCTGTTCCCTCACCACAATCCAGATTCTTTTGGGGAGTTACCAGTACAGGAACCATACCAGGAAGTACTTAATTTATTAAACTACTGCTTTTCTTAATCTCAGTGGAGATATTTACTGATAAACAGCTACCTACGCAGCATGTTCATGTCGTTCCTAAATGAGCTTTTATCTCTCTCCCCTCACCACATATCAGATTCTTCTGAGGATTTCCCAGTACATTATCCTTTCCCCTGTGTAATTACCTTAACAAGCTCCAGCTGTTTTTATCCTCAGAAGGTTTACTCCCTGATATACAGCTGCCTACCCCCTTCGTAAGTGCAGGTCCTAAATGAGCTTTTTTCTCTGTTCCCTCACCACAATCCAGATTCTTTTGGGGAGTTACCAGTACAGTAACCATACCAGGAAGTACTTAATTTATTAAGCTACTGCTTTTCTTAATCTCAGCGGAGATATTTACTGATAAACAGCTACCTACGCAGCATGTTCATGTCGTTCCTAAATGAGCTTTTATCTCTCTCCCCTCACCACAAATCAGATTCTTCTGAGGAGTTCCCAGTACATTATCCTTTCCCCTGTGTAATTACCTTAACAAGCTCCAGCTGTTTTTATTCTCAGAAGGTTTACTCCATGATATACTGCTGCCTACACCCTTCATAAGTGCAGGTCCTAAATGAACTTTATTTTCTGTTCCCTCACCACAATCCAGATTCTGTTGGGGAGTTACCAGTACAGTAACCATACCAGGAAGTACTTAATTTATTAAGCTACTGCTTTTCTTAATCTCAGTGGAGATATTTACTTGTAAACAGCTACCTACGCAGCATGTTCATGTCGTTCCTAAATGAGCTTTTATCTCTCTCCCCTCACCACAAATCAGATTCTTCTGAGGAGTTCCCAGTACATTATCCTTTCCCCTGTGTAATTACCTTAACAAGATCCAGCTGTTTTTATTCTCAGAAAGTTTACTCTCTGATATTCTGCTGCCTACCCCCTTCGTAAGTGCAGGTCCTAAATGAGATTTTTTCTCTGTTGCCTCACCACAATCAAGATTCTTTTGGGGAGTTACCAGTACAGTAACCATACCAGGAAGTACTTGATTTATTAAGCTACTGCTTTTCTTAATCTCCGTGGAGATATTTACTGATAAACAGCTACCTACGCAGCAAGTTCATGTCGTTCCTAAATGAGCTTTTATCACTCTCCCCTCAACACAAATCAGATTCTTCTGAGGAGTTCCCAGTATTTCATCTTTTCCCCTGTGTAATTACCTTAACAAGCTCCAGCTGTTTTTATTCTCAGATGGTTTACTCCCTGATATACAGCTGCCTACCCCCTTCGTAAGTGCAGGTCCTAAATGAGCTATTTTCTCTGTTACCAAACCACAATCCAGATTCTTTGGTGAGTTACCAGTACAGTAACCATACCAGGAAGTACTTAATTTATTAAGCTACTGCTTTTCTTAATCTCAGTGGAGATATTTACTGATAAACAGCTACGTACGCAGCATGTTCATGTCGTTCCTAAATGAGCTTTTATCTCTCTCCCCTCACCACAAATCAGATTCTTCTGAGGAGTTCCCAGTACGTTATCCTTTCCCCTGTGTAATTACCTTAACAAGCTGCAGCTGTTTTTATTCTCAGAAGGATTACTCCCTGATAAACAGCTGCCTACCCCCTTCGTAAGTGCAGGGCCTAAATGAGCTTTTTTCTCTGTTCCCTCACCACAATCCAGATTCTTTTGGGGAGTTACCAGTACAGGAACCATACCAGGAAGTACTTAATTTATTAAGCTACTGCTTTTCTTAATCTCAGTGGAGATATTTACTGATAAACAGCTACCTCCGCAGCAAGTTCATGTCGTTCTTAAATGAGCTTTTATCTCTCTCCCCTCAACACAAATCAGATTCTTCTGAGGAGTTCCCAGTATTTCATCTTTTCCCCTGTGTAATTACCTTAACAAGCTCCAGCTGTTTTTATTCTCAGAAGGTTTACTCCCTGATATACAGCTGCCTACCCCCTTCGTAAGTGCAGGTCCTAAATGAGCTTTTTTCTCTGTTACCAAACCACAATCCAGATTCTTTGGGGAGTTACCAGTACAGTAACCATACCAGGAAGTACTTAATTTATTAAGCTACTGCTTTTCTTAATCTCAGTGGAGATATTTACTGATAAACAGCTACGTACGCAGCATGTTCATGTCGTTCCTAAATGAGCTTTTATCTCTCTCCCCTCACCACAAATCAGATTCTTCTGAGGAGTTCCCAGTACGTTATCCTTTCCCCTGTGTAATTACCTTAACAAGCTGCAGCTGTTTTTATTCTCAGAAGGATTACTCCCTGATAAACAGCTGCCTACCCCCTTCGTAAGTGCAGGGCCTAAATGAGCTTTTTTCTCTGTTCCCTCACCACAATCCAGATTCTTTTGGGGAGTTACCAGTACAGGAACCATACCAGGAAGTACTTAATTTATTAAACTACTGCTTTTCTTAATCTCAGTGGAGATATTTACTGATAAACAGCTACCTACGCAGCATGTTCATGTCGTTCCTAAATGAGCTTTTATCTCTCTCCCCTCACCACATATCAGATTCTTCTGAGGATTTCCCAGTACATGATCCTTTCCCCTGTGTAATTACCTTAACAAGCTCCAGCTGTTTTTATCCTCAGAAGGTTTACTCCCTGATATACAGCTGCCTACCCCCTTCGTAAGTGCAGGTCCTAAATGAGCTTTTTTCTCTGTTCCCTCACCACAATCCAGATTCTTTTGGGGAGTTACCAGTACAGTAACCATACCAGGAAGTACTTAATTTATTAAGCTACTGCTTTTCTTAATCTCAGTGGAGATATTTACTGATAAACAGCTACCTACGCAGCATGTTCATGTCGTTCCTAAATGAGCTTTTATCTCTCTCCCCTCACCACAAATCAGATTCTTCTGAGGAGTTCCCAGTACATTATCCTTTCCCCTGTGTAATTACCTTAACAAGCTCCAGCTGTTTTTATTCTCAGAAGGTTTACTCCATGATATACTGCTGCCTACACCCTTCATAAGTGCAGGTCCTAAATGAACTTTATTTTCTGTTCCCTCACCACAATCCAGATTCTGTTGGGGAGTTACCAGTACAGTAACCATACCAGGAAGTACTTAATTTATTAAGCTACTGCTTTTCTTAATCTCAGTGGAGATATTGACTTGTAAACAGCTACCTACGCAGCATGTTCATGTCGTTCCTAAATGAGCTTTTATCTCTCTCCACTCACCACAAATCAGATTCTTCTGAGGAGTTCCCAGTACATTATCCTTTCCCCTGTGTAATTACCTTAACAAGCTCCAGCTGTTTTTATTCTCAGAAGGTTTACTCCCTGATATACAGCTGCCTACCCCCTACGTCAGTGCAGGTCCTAAATGAGCTTTTTTCTCTGTTCCCTCACCACAATCCAGATTCTTTTGGGGAGTTACCAGTACAGTAACCATACCAGGAAGTACTTAATTTATTAAGCTACTGCTTTTCTTAATCTCAGTGGAGATATTTACTGATAAACAGCTACCTACTCAGCATGTTCATGTCGTTCCTAAATGAGCTTTTATCTCTCTCCCCTCACCACAAATCAGATTCTTCTGAGGAGTTCCCAGTACATTATCCTTTCCCCTGTGTAATTACCTTAACAAGATCCAGCTGTTTTTATTCTCAGAAAGTTTACTCTCTGATATACTGCTGCCTACCCCCTTCGTAAGTGCAGGTCCTAAATGAGATTTTTTCTCTGTTGCCTCACCACAATCAAGATTCTTTTGGGGAGTTACCAGTACAGTAACCATACCAGGAAGTACTTGATTTATTAAGCTACTGCTTTTCTTAATCTCCGTGGAGATATTTACTGATAAACAGCTACCTACGCAGCAAGTTCATGTCGTTCCTAAATGAGCTTTTATCACTCTCCCCTCAACACAAATCAGATTCTTCTGAGGAGTTCCCAGTATTTCATCTTTTCCCCTGTGTAATTACCTTAACAAGCTCCAGCTGTTTTTATTCTCAGATGGTTTACTCCCTGATATACAGCTGCCTACCCCCTTCGTAAGTGCAGGTCATAATGAGCTATTTTCTCTGTTACCAAACCACAATCCAGATTCTTTGGTGAGTTACCAGTACAGTAACCATACCAGGAAGTACTTAATTTATTAAGCTACTGCTTTTCTTAATCTCAGTGGAGATATTTACTGATAAACAGCTACGTACGCAGCATGTTCATGTCGTTCCTAAATGAGCTTTTATCTCTCTCCCCTCACCACAAATCAGATTCTTCTGAGGAGTTCCCAGTACGTTATCCTTTCCCCTGTGTAATTACCTTAACAAGCTGCAGCTGTTTTTATTCTCAGAAGGATTACTCCCTGATAAACAGCTGCCTACCCCCTTCGTAAGTGCAGGGCCTAAATGAGCTTTTTTCTCTGTTCCCTCACCACAATCCAGATTCTTTTGGGGAGTTACCAGTACAGGAACCATACCAGGAAGTACTTAATTTATTAAGCTACTGCTTTTCTTAATCGCAGTGGAGATATTTACTGATAAACAGCTACCTCCGCAGCAAGTTCATGTCGTTCTTAAATGAGCTTTTATCTCTCTCCCCTCAACACAAATCAGAATCTTCTGAGGAGTTCCCAGTATTTCATCTTTTCCCCTGTGTAATTACCTTAACAAGCTCCAGCTGTTTTTATTCTCAGAAGGTTTACTCCCTGATATACAGCTGCCTACCCCCTTCGTAAGTGCAGGTCCTAAATGAGCTTTTTTCTCTGTTACCAAACCACAATCCAGATTCTTTGGGGAGTTACCAGTACAGTAACCATACCAGGAAGTACTTAATTTATTAAGCTACTGCTTTTCTTAATCTCAGTGGAGATATTTAATGATAAACAGCTACGTACGCAGCATGTTCATGTCGTTCCTAAATGAGCTTTTATCTCTCTCCCCTCACCACAAATCAGATTCTTCTGAGGAGTTCCCAGGACATTATCCTTTCCCCTGTGTAATTACCTTAACAAGCTCCAGCTGTTTTTATTCTCAGAAGGATTACTCCCTGATAAACAGCTGCCTAACCCCTTCGTAAGTGCAGGTCCTAAATGAGCTTTTTTCTCTGTTCCCTCACCACAATCCAGATTCTTTTGGGGAGTTACCAGTACAGGAACCATACCAGGAAGTACTTAATTTTTTAAGCTACTGCTTTTCTTAATCTCAGTGGAGATATTTACTGATAAACCTCGACCTACGCAGCATGTTTATGTCGTTCCTAAATGAGCTTCTATCTCTCTCCCCTCACCACAAATCAGATTCTTCTGAGGAGTTCCCAGTACATTATCCTTTCCCCTGTGTAATTACCTTAACAAGCTCCAGCTGTTTTTATTCTCAGAAGGTTTACTCCCTGATATACAGCTGCCTACCCCTTTCGTAAGTGCAGGTCCTAAATGAGCTTTTTTCTCTGTTCCCTCACCACAATCCAGATTCTTATGGGGAGTTACCAGTACAGTAACCATACCAGGAAGTACTTAATTTATTAAGCTACTGCTTTTCTTAATCTCAGTGGAGATATTTACTGATAAACAGCTACCTACGCAGCATGTTCATGTCGTTCCTAAATGAGCTTTTATCTCTCTCCCCTCACCACAAATCAGATTCTTCTGAGGAGTTCCCAGTACATTATCCTTTCCCCTGTGTAATTACCTTAACAAGCTCCAGCTGTTTTTATTCTCAGAAGGTTTATTCCCTGATATACAGCTGCCTACCCCCTTCGTAAGTGCAGGTCCTAAATGACCTTTTTTCTCTGTTCCCTCACCACAATCCAGATTATTTTGTGGAGTTACCAGTACAGTAACCATACCAGGAAGCACTTAATTTATTAAGCTACTGCTTTTCTTAATGTCAGTGGAGATATTTACTGATAAACAGCTACCTACGCAGCATGTTCATGTCGTTCCTAAATGAGCTTTTATCTCTCACCCCTCAACACAAATCAGATTCTTCTGAGGAGTTCCCAGTACATTATCCTTTCCCCTGTGTAATTACCTTAACAAGCTCCAGCTGTTTTTATTCTCAGAAGGTTTACTCCCTGATATACAGCTGCCTACCCCTTCGTAAGTGCAGGTCCTAAATGAGCTTTTTTCTCTCTTCCTTCACCACAATCCAGATTCTTTTGGGGAGTTACCAGTAGAGTAACTATACCAGGAAGTACTTAATTTATTAAGCTACTGCTTTTCTTAATCTCAGTGGAGATATTTACTGATAAACAGCTACCTACGCAGCATGTTCATGTCGTTCCTAAATGAGCTTTTATCTCTCTCCCCTCACCACAAATCAGATTCTTCTGAGGAGTTCCCAGTACATTATCCTTTCCCCTGTGTAAATACCGTAACAAGCTCCAGCTGTTTTTATTCTCAGAAGGTTTACTCCCTGATGTACAGCTGCCTACCCCCTTCGTAAGTGCAGGTCCTAAATGAGCTTTATTCTCTATTCCCTCACCACAATCCAGATTCTTTTGGGGAGTTACCAGTACAGTAACCATACCAGGAAGTACTTGATTTATTAAGCTACTGCTTTTCTTAATCTCAGTGGAGATATTTACTGATAAACAGCTACCTACGCAGCAAGTTCATGTCGTTCCTAAATGAGCTTTTATCTCTCTCCCCTCAACACAAATCAGATTCTTCTGAGGAGTTCCCAGTATTTCATCTTTTCCCCTGTGTAATTACCTTAACAAGCTCCAGCTGTTTTTATTCTCAGATCGTTTACTCCCTGATATACAGCTGCCTACCCCCTTCGTAAGTGCAGTTCCTAAATGAGCTTTTTTCTCTGTTACCAAACCACAATCCAGATTCTTTGGTGAGTTACCAGTACAGTAACCATACCAGGAAGTACTTAATTTATTAAGCTACTGCTTTTCTTAATCTCAGTGGAGATATTTACTGATAAACTGCTACCTACGCAGCATGTTCATGTCGTTCCTAAATGAGCTTTTATCTCTCTCCCCTCACCACAAATCAGATTCTTCTGAGGAGTTCCCAGTACATTATCCTTTCCCCTGTGTAATTACCTTAACAAGCTCCAGCTGTTTTTATTCTCAGAAGGTTCACTCCCTGATAAACAGCTGCCTACCCCCTTCGTAAGTGCAGGTCCTAAATGAGCTTTTTTCTCTGTTCCCTCACCACAATAAAGATTCTTTTGGGGAGTTACCAGTACAGGAACCATACCAGGAAGTACTTAATTTATTAAGCTACTGCTTTTCTTAATCTCAGTGGAGATATTTACTGATAAACAGCTACCTACGCAGCATGTTCATGTCGTTCGTAAATGAGCTTTTATCTCTCTCCCCTCACCACAAATCAGATTCTTCTGAGGAGTTCCCAGTACATTATCCTTTCCCCTGTGTAATTACCTTAACAAGCTCCAGCTGTTTTTAATCTCAGAAGGTTTACTCCCTGATATACAGCTGCCTACCCCCTTCGTAAGTGCAGGTCCTAAATGAGCTTTTTTCTCTGTTCCCTCACCACAATCCAGATTCTTTTGGGGAGTTACCAGTACAGTAACCATACCAGGAAGTACTTAATTTATTAAGCTACTGCTTTTCTTAATCTCAGTGGAGATATTTACTGATAAACAGCTACCTACGCAGCATGTTCATGTCGTTCCTAAATGAGCTTTTATCTCTCACCCCCACCACAAATCAGATTCTTCTGAGGAGTTCCCAGTACATTATCCTTTCCCCTGTGTAATTACCTTAACAAGCTCCAGCTGTTTTTATTCTCAGAAGGTTTACTTCCTGATATACAACTGCCTACCCCCTTCGTAAGTGCAGGTCCTAAATGAGCTTTTTTCTCTGTTCCTTCACCACAATCCAGATTCTTTTGGGGAGTTACCAGTACAGTAACAATACCAGGAAGTACTTAATTTATTAAGCTACTGCTTTTCTTAATCTCAGTGGAGATATTTACTGATAAACAGCTACCTACGCAGCATGTTCATGTCGTTCCTATATGAGCTTTTATCTCTCTCCCCTCACCACAAATCAGATTTTTCTGAGGAGTTCCCAGTACATAATCCTTTCCCCTGTGTATCTACCTTAACAAGCTCCAGCTGTTTTTATTCTCAGAAGGTTTACTCCCTGATGTACAGCTGCCTTCCCCCTTCATAAGTGCAGGTCCTAAATGAGCTTTTTTCTCTATTCCCTCATCAAAATCCAGATTCTTTTGGGGAGTTACCAGTACAGTAACCATACCAGGAAGTACTTAATTTATTAAGCTACTGCTTTTCTTATTCTCAGTGGAGATATTTACTGATAAACAGCTATGTATGCAGCATGTTCATGTCGTTCCTAAATGAGCTATTTTCTCTCTCCCCTCACCTCAAATCAGATTCTTCTGAGGAGTTCCCAGGACATTATCCTTTCCCCTGTGTAATTACCTTAACAAGCTCCAGCTGTTTTTATTCTCAGAAGGATTACTCCCTGATAAACAGCTGCCTAACCCCTTCGTAAGTGCAGGTCCTAAATGAGCTTTTTTCTCTGTTCCCTCACCACAATCCAGATTCTTTCGGGGAGTTACCAGTACAGGAACCATACCAGGAAGTACTTGATTTATTAAGCTACTGCTTTTCTTAATCTCAGTGGAGATATTTACTGATAAACAGCTACCTACGCAGCAAGTTCATGTCGTTCCTAAATGAGCTTTTATCTCTCTCCCCTCAACACAAATCAGATGCTTCTGAGGAGTTCCCAGTATTTCATCTTTTCCCCTGTGTAATTACCTTAACAAGCTCCAGCTGTTTTTATTCTCAGATCGTTTACTCCCTGATATACAGCTGCCTACCCCCTTCGTAAGTGCAGTTCCTAAATGAGCTTTTTTCTCTGTTACCAAACCACAATCCAGATTCTTTGGTGAGTTACCAGTACAGTAACCATACCAGGAAGTACTTAATTTATTAAGCTACTGCTTTTCTTAATCTCAGTGGAGATATTTACTGATAAACATCTACGTACGCAGCATGTTCATGTCGTTCCTAAATGAGCTTTTATCTCTCTCCCCTCACCACAAATCAGATTCTTCTGAGGAGTTCCCAGTACATTATCCTTTCCCCTGTGTAATTACCTTAACAAGCTCCAGCTGTTTTTATTCTCAGAAGGTTCACTCCCTGATAAACAGCTGCCTACCCCCTTCGTAAGTGCAGGTCCTAAATGAGCTTTTTTCTCTGTTCCCTCACCACAATAAAGATTCTTTTGGGGAGTTACCAGTAGAGTAAGCATACCAGGAAGTACTTAATTTATTAAGCTACTGCTTTTCTTAATCTCAGTGGAGATATTTACTGATAAACAGCTACGTACGCAGCATGTTCATGTCGTTCCTAAATGAGCTTTTATCTCTCTCGCCTCACCACCAATCAGATTCTTCTAAGGAGTTCCCAGTACATTATCCTTTCCCCTGTGTAATTACCTTAACAAGCTCCAGCTGTTTTTATTCTCAGAAGGTTTGCTCCCTGATATACAGCTGCCTACCCCCTTCGTAAGTGCAGGTCCTAAATGAGCTTTTTTCACTGTACTCTCACCACAATCCAGATTCTTTTGGGGAGTTACCAGTACAGTAACCATACCAGGAAGTACTTAATTTATTAAGCTACTGCTTTTCTTAATCTCAGTGGAGATATTTACTGATAAACAGCTACCTACGCAGCATGTTCATGTCGTTCCTAAATGAGCTTTTATCTCTCTCCCCTCACCACAAATCAGATTCTTCTGAGGAGTTCCCAGTACATTATCCTTTCCCCTGTGTAATTACCTTAACAAGCTCCAGCTGTTTTTTTTCTCAGAAGGTTTACTCCCTGATATAAAGGTGCCTACCCCCTTCGTAAGTGCAGGTCCTAAATGAGCTTTTTTCTCTGTTCCTTCACTACAATCCAGATTCTTTTGGGGAGTTACCAGTACAGTAACCATACCAGGAAGTACTTAATTTATTAAGCTACTGCTTTTCTTAATCTCAGTGGAGATATTTACTGATAAACAGCTACCTATGCAGCATGTTCATGTCGTTCCTAAATGATCTTTTTTCTCTCTCTCCTCACCACAAATCAGATTCTTCTGAGGAGTTCCCAGTACTTTATCCTTTCCCCTGTGTAACTACCTTAACAAACTCCAGCTGTTTTTATTCTCAGAAGGTTTACTCCCTGATGTACAGCGGCCTACCCCCTTCGTAAGTGCAGGTCGTAAATGAGCTTTTTTCTCTGTTCCCTCACCACAATCCAGATTCTTTTGGGGAGTTACCAGTACAGTAACCATACCAGGAAGTACTTAATTTATTAAGCTACTGCTTTTCTTAAACTCAGTGGAGATATTTACTGATAAACAGCTACCTACGCAGCATGTTCATGTCGTTCCTAAATGAGCTTTTATCTCTCTCCCCTCACCACAAATCAGATTCTTCTGAGGAGTTCCCAGGACATTATCCTTTCCCCTGTGTAATTACCTTAACAAGCTCCAGCTCTTTTTATTCTCAGAAGGTTTACTCCCTGATATACAGCTGCCTACCCCCTTCGTAAGTGTAGGTCCTAAATGAACTTTTTTCTCTGTTCCCTCACCACAATCCAGATTCTTTTGGGGAGTTACCAGTACAGTAACCATACCAGGAAGAAATTAATTTATTAAGCTACTACTTTTCTTAATCTCAGTGGTGATATTTACTGATAAACAGCTACGTATGCAGCGTGTTCATGTCGTTCCTAAATGAGCTTTTATCTCTCTCCCCTCACCACAAATCAGATTCTTCTGAGGAGTTCCCAGTACATTATCCTTTCCCCTGTGTACTTACCTTAACAAGCTCCAGCTGTTTTTATTCTCAGAAGGTTTACTCCCTGATATACAGCTGCCTATCCCCTTCGTAAGTGCAGGTCCTAAATGAGCTTTTTTCTCTGTTCCCTCACCACAATCCAGATTCTTTTGGGGAGTTACCAGTACAGGAACCATACCAGGAAGTACTTAATTTATTAAGCTACTGCTTTTCTTAATCTCAGTGGAGATATTTACTGATAAACAGCTACCTACGCAGCATGTTCATGTCGTTCCTAAATGAGCTTTTATCTCTCTCCCCTCACCACAAATCAGATTCTTCTGAGGAGTTCCCAGTATTTCATCTTTTCCCCTGTGTAATTACCTTAACAAACTCCAGCTGTTTTTATTCTCAGAAGGTTTACTCCCTGATATACAGCCGCCTACCCCCTTCGTATGTGCAGGTCCTAATTGAGCTTATTTCTCTGTTCCCTCACCACAATCCAGATTCTTCTGAGGAGTTCCCAGTACATTATCCTTTCCCCTGTGTAATTACCTTAACAAGCTCCAGCTGTTTTTATTCTCAGAATTTTTACTCCCTGATATACAGATGCCTGCCCCCTTCGAAAGTGCAGGTCCTAAATGAGCTTTTTTCTCTGTTCCCTCACCACAATCCAGATTCTTTTGGAGAGTTACCAGTACAGTAACCATACCAGGAAGTACTTAATTTATTAAGCTACTGCTTTTCTTAATCTCAGTGGAGATATTTACTGATAAACAGCTACCTACGCAGCATGTTCATGTCGTTCCTAAATGAGCTTTTATCTCTCTCCCCTCACCACAAATCAGATTCTTCTGAGGAGTTCCCAGTACATTATCCTTTCCCCTGTGTAATTACCTTAACAAGCTCCAGCTGTTTTTATTCTGAGAAGGTTTACTCCCTGATATACAGCTGCCTACCCACTTCGTAAGTGCAGGTCCTAAATGAGCTTTTTTCTCTGTTCCCTCACCACAATCCGGATTCTTTTGGGGAGTTACCAGTACAGTAACCATACCAGGAAGTACTTAATTTATTAAGTTACTGCTTTTCTTAATCTCAGTGGAGATATTTACTGATAAACAGCTACCTACGCAGCATGTTCATGTCGTTCCTAAATGAGCTTTTATCTCTCTCCCCTCACCACAAATCAGATTCTTCTGAGGAGTTCCCAGTACATTATCCTTTCCCCTGTGTAATTACCTTAACAAGCTCCAGCTGTTTTTATTCTCAGAAGGTTTACTCCCTGATATACAGCTGCCTACCCCCTTCGTAAGTGCAGGTCCTAAATGAGCTTTTTTCTCTGTTCCTTCACCACAATCCAGATTCTTTTGGGGAGATACCAGTACAGGAACCATACCAGGAAGTACTTAATTTATTACGCTACTGCTTTTCTTAACCTCAGTGGAGATATTTACTGATAAACAGCTACCTATGCAGCATGTTCATGTCGTTCCTAAATGAGCTTTTATCTCTCTCCCCTCACCACAAATCAGTTTCTTCTGAGGAGTTTCCAGTACATTATCCTTTCCCCTGTGTAATTACCTTAACAAGCTCCAGCTGTTTTTATTCTCAGAAGGTTTACTCCCTGATATACAGCTGCCTACCCCCTTCGTATGTGTAGGTCCTAAATGAGCATTTTTCTCTGTTCTCTCACCACAATGCAGATTCTTTGGGGAGTGACAAGTATAGTAACCATACCAGGAAGTACTTAATTTATTAAGCTACTGCTTTTCTTAATCACAGTGGAGATATTTACTGATAAACAGCTACCTACGCAGCATGTTCATGTCGTTCCTAAATGAGCTTTTATCTCTCTCCCCTCACCACAAATCAGATTCTTCTGAGGAGTTCCCAGTACATTATCCTTTCCCCTGTGTAATTACCTTAACAAGCTCCAGCTGTTTTTATTCTCAGAAGGTTTACTCCCTGATATACAGCTGCCTACCCCCTTCGTAAGTGCAGGTCCTAAATGAGCTTTTTTCTCTGTTCCCTCACCACAATCCAGATTCTTTTGGGGAGTTACCAGTACAGTAACCATACCAGGAAGTACTTAATTTCTTAAGCTACTGCTTTTCTTAATCTCAGTGGAGATATTTACTGATAAACAGCTAACTACGCAGCATGTTCATGTCGTTCCTAAATGAGCTTTTATCTCTCTCCCATCACCACAAATCAGATTCTTCTGAGGAGTTCCCAGTACATTATCTTTTCTCCTGTGTAATTACCTTAACAAGCTCCAGCTGTTTTTATTCTCAGAAGGTTTACTCCCTGATATACAGCTGCTACCCCCTTCATAAGTGCGGGTCTTAATGAGCTTTTTTCTCTGTTCCCTCACCACAATCCAGATTATTTTGGGGAGTTACCAGTACAGTAACCATACCAGGAAGTACTTAATTTATTAAGCTACTGCTTTTCTTAATCTCAGTGGAGATATTTACTGATAAACAGCTACCTACGCAGCATGTTCCTGTCGTTCCTAAATGAGCTTTTATCTCTCTTCCCTCACCACAAATCAGATTCTTCTGAGGAGTTCCCAGTACATTATCCTTTCCCCTGTGTAATTACCTTAACAAGCTCCAGCTGTTTTTATTCTCAGAAGGTATACTCCCTGATATACAGCTGCCTACCCCCTTCGTTAGTACCGGTCCTAAATGAGATTTTCTCTGTTCACTCACCACAATCCAGATTCTTTTGGGGAGTTACCAGTACAGTAACCATACCAGGAAGTACTTAATTTATTAAGCTACTGCTTTTCTTAATCTCAGTGGAGATATTTACTGATAAACAGCTACCTACGCAGCATGTTCATGTCGTTCCTAAATGAGCTTTTATCTCTCTCCCCTCACCACAAATCAGATTCTTCTGAGGAGTTCCCAGTACATTATCCTTTCCCCTGTGTAATTACCTTAACAAGCTCCAGCTGTTTTTATTCTCAGAAGGTTTACTCCCTGATATACAGCTGCCTACCCCCTTCGTAAGTGCAGGTCCTAAATGAGCTTTTTTCTCTGTTCCCTCACCACCATCCAGATTCTTTTTTGGGGTGACCAGTACAGTAACCATACCAGGAAGTACTTAATTTATTAAGCTACTGCTTTTCTTAATCTCAGTGGAGATATTTACTGATAAACAGCTACGTACGCAGCATGTTCATGTCGTTCCTAAATGAGCTTTTATCTCTCTCCCCTCACCACGAATCAGATTCTTCTGAGGAGTTCCCAGTACATTATCCTTTCCCCTGTGTAATTACATTAACAAGCTCCAGCTGTTTTTATTCTCAGAAGGTTTACTCCCTGATATACAGCTGCCTACCCCCTTCGTAAGTGCAGGTAATAAATGAGCTTTTTTCTCTGTTCCCTCACCCCAATCCAGATTCTTTTGTGGAGTGACCAGTACAGTAACCATACCAGGAAGTACTTAATTTATTAAGGTACTGCTTTTCTTAATCTCAGAGGAGATATTTACTGATAAACAGCTACCTAAGCAGCATGTTCATGTCGTTCCTAAATGAGTTTTTATCTCTCTCCCCTCACCACAAATCAGATTCTTCTGTGGAGTTCCCAGTACATTATCCTTTCCCCTTTGTAATTACCTTAACAAGCTCCAGCTGTTTTTATTCTCAGAAGGTTTACTCCCTGATATACAGCTGCCTACCCCCTTCATAAGTGCAGGTCCTAAATGAGCTATTTTCTCTGTTCCCTCACCACAATCCAGATTATTTTGGGGAGTTACCAGTACAGTAACCATACCAGTAAGTACTTAATTTATTAAGCTACTGCTCTTCTTAATCTCAGTGGAGATATTTACTGATAAACAGCTCCCTACGCAGCATGTTCATGTCGTTCCTAAATGAGCTTTTATCTCTCTCACCTCACCACAAATCAGATTCTTCTGAGGAGTTCCCAGTACATATCCTTTCCCCTGTGTAATTACCTTAACAAGCTCCAGCTGTTTTTATTCTCAGAAGGTGTACTCCCTGATATACAGCTGCCTACCCCCTTCGTAAATGCAGGTCCTAAATGAGCTTTTTTCTCTGTTCCCTCACCAAAATCCAGATTCTTTTGGGGAGTTACCAGTACAGTAACCATACCAGGAAGTCCTTAATTTATTAAGCTACTGCTTTTCTTAATCTCAGTGGAGATATTTACTGATAAACAGCTACCTACGCAGCATGTTCTTGTCGTTCCTAAATTAGCTTTTATCTCTCTCCCCACACCACAAATCAGATTCTTCTGAGGAGATCCCAGTACATTTTCCTTTCCCCTGTGTAATTACCTTAACAAGATCCAGCTGTTTTTATTCTCAGAAGGTTTACTACCTGATGTACAGCTGCCTTCCCCCTTCATAAGTGCAGGTCATAAATGAGGTTTTTTCTCTATTCCCTCACCACAATCCAGATTCTTTTGGGGAGTTACCAGTACAGTAACCATACCAGGAAGTACTTAATTTATTAAGCTACTGCTTTTCTTAATCTCAGTGGAGATATTTACTGATAAACAGCTACCTACGCAGCATGTTCATGTCGTTCTTAAATGAGCTTGTATCTCTCTCCCTTCAACACAAATCAGATTCTTCTGAGGAGTTCCCAGTATTTGATCTTTTCCCCTGTGTAATTACCTTAACAAGCTCCAGCTGTTTTTATTCTCAGAACCTTTACTCCCTGATATACAGCTGCCTACCCCCTTCGTAAGTGCAGGTCCTAAATGAGCTTTTTTCTCTGTTCCCTCACCACAATCCAGATTATTTTGTGAAGTTACCAGTACAGTAACCATACCAGGAAGCACTTAATTTATGAAGCTACTGCTTTTCTTAATCTCAGTGGAGATATTTACTGATAAACAGCTACCTACGCAGCATGTTCATGTCGTTCCTAAATGAGCTTTTATCTCTCACCCCTCACCACAAATCAGATTCTTCTGAGGAGTTCCCAGTACATTATCCTTTCCCCTGTGTAATTACCTTAACAAGCTCCAGCTGTTTTTATTCGCAGAAGGTTTACTCCCTGATATACAGCTGCCTACCCCCTTCGTAAGTGCAGGTCCTAAATGAGCTTTTTTCTCTGTTCCCTCACCACAATCGAGATTCTTTTGGGGAGTTACCAGGACAGTAACAATACCAGGAAGTACTTAATTTATTAAGCTACTGCTTTTCTTAATCTCAGTGGAGATATTTACTGATAAACAGCTACCTACGCAGCATGTTCATGTCGTTCTTAAATGAGCTTTTATCTCTCTCCACTCACCACAAATCAGATTCTTCTGAGGAGTTCCCAGTACATTATCCTTTCCCCTGTGTAATTACCTTAACAAGCTCCAGGTATTTTTATTCACAGAAGGTTTACTCCCTGATATACAGCTGCCTACCCCCTTCGTAAGTGCAGGTCCTAAATGAGCTTTTTTCTCTGTTCCCTCACCACAATCCAGATTCTTTTGGGGAGTTACCAGTACAGTAACAATACCAGGAAGTACTTAATTTATTAAGCTACTGCTTTTCTTAATCTCAGTGGAGATATTTACTGATAAACAGCTACCTACGCAGCATGTTCATGTCGTTCCTAAATGAGCTTTTATCTCTCTCCCCTCACCACAAATCAGATTCTTCTGAGGAGTTCCCAGTACATTATCCTTTCCCCTGTGTAATTACCTTAACAAGCTCCAGCTGTTTTTATTCTCAGAAGGTTTACTCCCTGATATACAGGTGCCTACCCCCTTCAAAAGTGCAGGTCCTAAATGACCTTTTTCTCTGTTCCCTCACCACAATCCAGATTCTTTGGGGAGTTACCAGTACAGTAACCATACCAGGAAGTACTTAATTTATTAAGCTACTGCTTTTCTTAATCTCAGTGGAGATATTTACTGATAAACAGCTACCTATGCAGCATGTTCATGTCGTTCTTAAATGAGCTTTTATCTCTCTCCCCTCACCATAAATCAGATTCTTCTGAGGAGTTCCCAGTACATTATCCTTTCCCCTGTGTAATTACCTTAACAAGCTCCAGCTGTTTTTATTCTCAGAAGGTTTACTCCCTGATATACAGCTGCCTACCCCCTTCGAAAGTGCAGGTCTTAAATGACCTTTTTCTCTGTTCCCTCACCACAATCCAGATTCTTTGGGGAGTTACCAGTACAGTAACCATACCAGGAAGTACTTAATTTATTAAGCTACTGCTTTTCTGAATCTCAGTGGAGATATTTACTGATCAACAGCTACTTATGCAGCATGTTCATGTCGTTCCTAAATGAGCTTTTATCTCTCTCCCCTCACCACAAATCAGATTCTTCTGAGGAGTTCCCAGTACATTATCCTTTCCCCTGTGTAATTACCTTAACAAGCTCCAGCTGTTTTTATTCTCAGAAGGTTTACTCCCTGATATACAGCTGCCTACCCCCTTCGTAAGTGCAGGTCCTAAATGAGCTTTTTTCTCTCTCCCCTCAGCACAAATCAGATTCTTCTGAGGAGTTCCCAGTACATTATCCTTTCCCCTGTGTAATTACCTTAATAAGCTCCAGCTGTTTTTATTCTCAGAAGGTTTACTCCCTGATATACAGCTGCCTACCACCTTCGTAAGTGCAGGTCCTAATTGAGTTTTTTCTCTGTTCCCTCACCACAATCCAGATTCATTTGGGGAGTTACCAGTACAGTAACCATACCAGGAAGTACTTAATTTATTAAGCTACTGCTTTTCTTAATCTCAGTGGAGATATTTACTGATAAACAGCTACCTACGCAGCATGTTCATGTCGTTCCTAAATGAGCTTTTATCTCTCTCCCCTCACCACAAATCAGATTCTTCTGAGGAGTTCCCAGTACATTATCCTTTCCCCTGTGTAATTACCTTAACAAGCTCCAGCTGTTTTTATTCTCAGAAGGTTTACTCCCTGATATACAGCTGCCTACCCCCTTCGTAAGTGCAGGTCTTAAATGAGCTTTTTTCTCTGTTCCCTCACCACAATCCAGATTCTTTTGGGGAGTTACCAGTACAGTAACCATACCAGGAAGTACTTAATTTATGAAGCTACTGCTTTTCTTAATCTCAGTGGAGATATTTACTGATAAACAGCTACCTACGCAGCATGTACATGTCGTTCCTAAATGAGCTTTTATCTCTCTCCCCTCACCACAAATCAGATTCTTCTGAATTGTTCCCAGTACATTATCCTTTCCCCTGTGTAATTACCTTAACAAGCTCCAGCTGTTTTTATTCTCAGAAGGTTTACTCCCTCATTTACAGCTGCCTACCCCCTTCGTAAGTGCAGGTCCTAAATGAGCTTTTTTCTCTGTTCCCTCACCACAATCCAGATTCTTTTGGGGAGTTACCAGTACAGTAATCATACCACGAAGTACTTAATTTATTAAGCTACTGCTTTTCTTAATCTCACTGGAGATATTTACTGATAAACAGCTACCTAAGCTGCATGTCCATGTCGTTCCTAAATGAGTTTTTATCTCTCTCCCCTCACCACAAATCAGATTCTTCTGAGTAGTTCCCAGTACATTATCCTTTCCCCTGTGTAATTACCTTAACAAGCTCCAGCTGTTTTTATTCTCAGAAGGTTTACTCCCTGATATACAGCTGCCTACCCCCTTCGTAAGTGCAGGTCCTAAATGAGCTTTTTTCTCTGTTCCCTCACCACAATCCAGATTCTTTTGGGGAGTTACCAGTACAGTAACCATACCAGGAAGTACTTAATTTATTAAGCTACTGCTTTTCTTAATCTCAGTGGAGATATTTACTGATAAACAGCTACCTACGCAGCATGTTCATGTCGTTCCTAAATGAGCTTTTATCTCTCTCCCCTCACCACAAATCAGATTCTTCTGAGGAGTTCCCAGTACATTATCCTTTCCCCTGTGTAATTACCTTAACAAGCCCCAGCTGTTTTTATTCTCAGAAGGTTTACTCCCTGATATACAGCTGACTACCCACTTCGTAATTGCAGGTGCTAAATGAGCTTTTTTCTCTGTTCCCTCAGCACAATCCAGATTCTTTTGGGGAGTTACCAGTACAGTATCCATACCAGGAAGTACTTAATTTATTAAGCTACTGCTTTTCTTAATCTCAGTGGAGATATTTACTGATAAACAGCTACGTACGCAGCATGTTCATGACGTTCCTAAATGAGCTTTTATCTCTCTCCCCTCTCCACAAATCAGATTCTTCTGAGGAGTTCCCAGTACATTATCCTTTCCCCTGTGTAATTACCTTAACAAGCTCCAGCTGTTTTTATTCTCAGAAGGTTTACTCCCTGATATACAGCTGCCTACCCCCTTCGTAAGTGCAGGTCCTAAATGAGCTTTTTTCTCTCTTCCCTCACCACAATCCAGATTCTTTTTGGGAGTTACCAGTACAGTAACCATACCAGGAAATACTTAATTTATTAAGCTACTGCTTTTCTTAATCTCAGTGGAGATATTTACTGATAAACAGCTACCTAGGCAGCATGTTCATGTCGTTCATAAATGAGCTTTTAACTCTCTCCCCTTACCACAAATCAGATTCTTCTGAGGAGTTCCCAGTACATTATCCTTTCCCCTGTGTAATTACCTTAACAAGCTCCAGCTGTTTTTATTCTCAGAAGGTTTACTCCCTGATATACAGCTGCCTACCCCCTTCGTAAGTGCAGGTCCTAAATGAGCTTTTTTCTCTGTTCCCTCACCACAATCCAGAATCTTTTGGGGAGTTACCAGTACAGTAACCATACCAGGAAGTACTTAATTTATTAAGCTACTGCTTTTCTTAATCTCAGTGGAGATATTTACTGATAAACAGCTACCTACGCAGCATGTTCATGTCGTTCATAAATGAGCTTTTATCTCTCTCCCCTCACCACAAATCAGATTCTTCTGAGGAGTTCCCGTACATTATCCTTTCCCCCGTGTAACTACCTTAACAAGCTCCAGCTGTTTTTATTCTCAGAAGGTTTACTCCCTTATAAACAGCTGCCTACCCCCTTCGTAAGTGCAGGTCCTAAATGAGCTTTTTTCTCTGTTCCCTCACCACAATCCAGATTCTTTTGGGGAGTTAGCAGTAGAGTAACCATTCCAGGAAGTACTTAACTTATTAAGCTACTGCTTTTCTTAATCTCATTGGAGATATTTACTGATAAACAGCTACCTACGCAGCATGTTCATGTCGTTCCTAAATGAGCTTTTATCTCTCTCCCCTCACCACAAATCAGATTCTTCTGAGGAGTTCCCAGTACATTATCCTTTCCCCTGTGTAATTACCATAACAAGCTCCAGCTGTTTTTATTCTCAGAAGGTTTACTCCCTTATAAACAGCTGCCTACCCCCTTCGTAAGTGCAGGTCCTAAATGAGCTTTTTTCTCTGTTCCCTCACCACAATCCAGATTCTTTTGGGGAGTTACCAGTACAGTAACCATACCAGGAAGTTCTTAATTTATTAAGCTACTGCTTTTCTTAATCTCATTGGAGATATTTACTGATAAACAGCTACCTACGCAGCATGTTCATGTCGTTCCTAAATGAGCTTTTATCTCTCTCCCATCACCACAAATCAGATTCTTCTGAGGAGTTCCCAGTACATTATCCTTTCCCCTGTGTAATTACCTTAACAAGCTCCAGCTGTTTTTATTCTCAGAAGGTTTACTCCCTGATATACAGCTGCCTAACCCCTTCGTAAGTGTAGGTCCTAAATGAACTTTTTTCTCTGTTCCCTCACCACAATCCAGATTCTTTTGGGGAGTTACCAGTACAGAAACCATACCAGGAAGTACTTAATTTATTAAGCTACTGCTTTTCTTAATCTCAGTGGAGATATTTACTGATAAACAGCTACGTATGCAGCGTGTTCATGTCGTTCCTAAATGAGCTTTTATCTCTCTCCCCTCACCACAAATCACTTCTTCTGAGGAGTTCCCAGTACTTTATCCTTTCCCCTGTGTAATTACCTTAACAAGCTCCGGCTGTTTTTATTCTCAGAAGGTTTACTCCCTGATATACAGCTGCCTACCCGCTTCGTAAGTGCAGGTCCTAAATGAGCTTTTTTCTCTGTTCCCTCACCACAATCCAGATTCTTTGGGGGAGTTACCAGTACAGTAACCATACCAGGAAGTACTTAATTTATTAAGCTACTGCTTTTCTTAATCTCAGTGGAGATATTTACTGATTAACAGCTACCTACGCAACATGTTCATGTCGTTCCTAAATGAGCTTTTATCTCTCTCCCCTCACCACAAATCAGATTCTTCTGAGGAGTTCCCAGAACATTATCCTTTCCCCTCTGTAATTACCTTAACAAGCTCCAGCTGTTTTTATTCTCAGAAGGTTTACTCCCTGATATACAGGTGCCTACCCCCTTCGTAAGTGCAGGTCCTCAATGAGCTTTTTTCTCTGTTCCTTCACCACAATCCAGATTCTTTTGGGGAGTTACCAGTACAGTAACCATACCAGGAAGTACTTAATTTATTAAGCTACTGCTTTTCTTAATCTCAGTGGAGATATTTACTGATAAACAGCTACCTATGCAGCATGTTCATGTCGTTCCTAAATGAGCTTTTATCTCTCTCCCCTCACCACAAATCTGATTCTTCTGAGGAGTTCCCAGTACATTATCCTTTCCCCTGTGTAACTACCTTAACAAACTCCAGCTGTTTTTATTCTCAGAAGGTTTACTCCCTGATGTACAGCTGCCTACCCCCTTCGTAAGTGCAGGTCCTAAATGAGCTTATTTCTCTGTTCCCTCACCACAATCCAGATTCTTTTGGGGAGTTACCAGTACAGGAACTATACCAGGAAGTACTTAATTTATTAAGCTACTGCTTTTCTTAATCTCAGTGGAGATATTTACTGATAAACTGCTACGTATGCAGCATGTTCATGTCGTGCCTAAATGAGCTTTTATCTCTCTCCCCTCACCACAAATCAGATTCTTCTGAGGAGTTCCCAGTATTTCATCTTTTCCCCTGTGTAATTACCTTAAAAAGCTCCAGCTGTTTTTATTCTCAGAAGGTTTACTCCCTGATATACAGCTGCCTACCCCCTTCGTAAGTGCAGGTCCTAAATGAGCTTATTTCTCTGTTCCCTCACCACAATCCAGATTCTTTTGGGGAGTTACCAGTACAGTAACCATACCAGGAAGTACTTAATTTATTAAGCTACTGCTTTTCTTAATCTCAGTGGAGATATTTACTGATAAACAGCTACCTACGCAGCATGTACATGTCGTTCCTAAATGAGCTTTTATCTCTCTCCCCTCACCACAAATCAGATTCTTCTGAGCAGTTCCCAGTACATTATCCTTTCCCCTGTGTAATTACCTTAACAAGCTCCAGCTGTTCTTATTCTCAGAAGGTTTACTCCCTGATATACAGCTGCCTACCCCCTTCGTAAGTGCAGGACTTAAATGAGCTTTTTTTCTCTGTTCCCTCACCACAATCCAGATTCTTTTGGGGAGTTACCAGTACAGTAACCATACCAGGAAGTACTTAATTTATTAAGCTACTGCTTTTCTTAATCTCAGTGGAGATATTTACTGATAAACAGCTACCTACGCAGCATGTTCATGTCATTCCTAAATGAGCTTTTATCTCTCTCCCCACACCACAAATCAGATTCTTCTTAGGAGTTCCCAGTATTTCATCTTTTCCCCTGTGTAATTACCTTAACAAGCTCCAGGTGTTTTTATTCTCAGAAGGTTTACTCCCTGATATACAGCTGCCTACCCCCTTCGTAAGTGCAGGTCCTAATTGAGCTTTTTTCTCTGTTCCCTCACCACAATTCAGATTCTTTTGGGGAGTTACCAGTACAGTAACCATACCAGGAAGTACTTAATTTATTAAGCTACTGCTTTTCTTAATCTCAGTGGAGATATTTACTGATAAACAGCTACCTACGCAGCATGTTCATGTCATTCCTAAATGAGCTTTTATCTCTCTCCCCACACCACAAATCAGATTCTTCTTAGGAGTTCCCAGTATTTCATCTTTTCCCCTGTGTAATTACCTAACAAGCTCCAGCTGTTTTTATTCTCAGAAGGTTTACTCCCTGATATACAGCTGCCTGCCCCCTTCGAAAGTGCAGGTCCTAAATGAACTTTTTTCTCTGTTCCCTCACCACAATTCAGATTCTTTTGGGGAGTTACCAGTACAGTAACCATACCAGGAAGTACTTAATTTATTAAGCTACTACTTTTCTTAATCTCAGTGGAGATATTTACTGATAAACAGCTACGTATGCAGCGTGTTCATGTCGTTCTTAAATGAGCTTTTATCTCTTTCCCCTCACCACAAATCACAATCTTCTGAGGAGTTCCCAGTACTTTATCCTTTCCCCTGTGTTATTACCTTAACAAGCTCCAGCTGTTTTTATTCTCAGAAGGTTTACTCCCTGATATACAGCTGCCTATCCGCTTCGTAAGTGCAGGTCCTAATTGAGCTTTTTTCTCTGTTCCCTCACCACAATCCAGATTCTTTGGGGGAGTTACCAGTACAGTAACCATACCAGGAAGTACTTAATTTATTAAGCTACTGCTTTTCTTAATCTCAGTGGAGATATTTACTGATAAACAGCTACCTACGCAGCATGTTCATGTCATTCCTAAATGAGCTTTTATCTCTCTCCCCCTCACCACAAATCAGATTCTTCTGAGGAGTTCCCAGTACATTATCCTTTCCCCTGTGTACTTACCTTAACAAGCTCCAGCTGTTTTTATTCTCAGAAGGTTTACTCCCTGATATACAGCTGCCTATCCCCTTCGTAAGTGCAGGTCCTAAATGAGCTTTTTTCTCTGTTCCCCCACCACAATCCAGATTCTTTTGGGGAGTTACCAGTACAGAAACCATACCAGGAAGTACTTAATTTATTAAGCTACTGCTTTTCTTAATCTCAGTGGAGATATTTACTGATAAACAGCTACCTACGCAGCATGTTCATGTCGTTCATAAATGAGCATTTTTCTCTCTCCCCTCACCACAAATCAGATTCTTCTGAGAAGTTCCCAGTACATTATCCTTTCCCCTGTGTAAATACCTTAACAAGCTCCAGCTGTATTTATTCTCAGAAGGTTTACTCCCTGATATACAGCTGCCTACCCCCCTTCGTAAGTGCAGGTCCTAAATGAGCTTTTTTCTCTGTTCCCTCACCACAATCCAGATTCTTTTGGGGACTTACCAGTACAGTAAACATACCAGGAAGTACTTAATTTATTAAGCTACTGCTTTTCTTAATCTCAGTGGAGATATTTACTGATAAACAGCTACGTACGCAGCATGTTCATGTCGTTCCTAAATGAGCTTTTATCTCTCTCCCCTCACCACAAATCAGATTCTTCTGAGGAGTTCCCAGTACATTATCCTTTCCCCTGTGTAATTACCTTAACAAGCTCCAGCTGTTTTTATTCTCAGAAGGTTTACTCCCTGATATACAGCTGCCTACCCCCTTCGTAAGTGCAGGTCCCTAAATGAGCTTTTTCTCTGTTCCCTCACCACAATCCAGATTCTTTTGGGGAGTTACCAGTACAGTAACCATACCAGGAAGTACTTAATTTATTAAGCTACTGCTTTTCTTAATCTCAGTGGAGATATTTACTGATAAACAGCTACCTACGCAGCATGTACATGTCGTTCCTAAATGAGCTTTTATCTCTCTCCCGTCACCACAAATCAGATTCTTCTGAGCAGTTCCCAGTACCATTATCCTTTCCCCTGTGTAATTACCTTAACAAGCTCCAGCTGTTTTTATTCTCAGAAGGTTTACTCCCTGATATACAGCTGCCTACCCCCTTCGTAAGTGCAGGTCCTAAATGAGCTTTTTTCTCTGTTCCCTCACCACAATCCAGATTCTTTTGGGGAGTTACCAGTACAGTAACCATACCAGGAAGTACTTAATTTATTAAGCTACTGCTTTTCTTAATCTCAGTGGAGATATTTACTGATAAACAGCTACCTACGCAGCATGTTCATGTCGTTCCTAAATGAGCTTTTATCTCTCTCCCCTCACCACAAATCAGATTCTTCTGAGGAGTTCCCAGTACATTATCCTTTCCCCTGTGTAATTACCTTAACAAGCTCCAGCTGTTTTTATACTCAGAAGGTTTACTCCCTTGATATACAGCTGCCTACCCCCTTCGTAAGTGTAGGTCCTAAATGAACTTTTTTTCTCTGTTCCCTCACCACAATCCAGATTCTTTTGGGGAGTTACCAGTACAGGAACCATACCAGGAAGTACTTAATTTATTAAGCTACTGCTTTGCTTAATCTCAGTGGAGATATTTACTGATAAACAGCTACGTATGCAGCGTGTTCATGTCGTTCATAAATGAGCTTTTATCTCTCTCCCCTCACCACAAATCACATTCTTCTGAGGAATTCCCAGTACTTTATCCTTTCCCCTGTGTAATTACCTTAACAAGCTCCAGCTGTTTTTATTCTCAGAAGTTTTACTCCCTGATATACAGCTGCCTACCCGCTTCGTAAGTGCAGGTCCTAAATGAGCTTTTTTCTCTGTTCCCTCACCACAATCCAGATTCTTTGGGGAGTTACCAGTACAGTAACCATACCAGGAAGTACTTAATTTATTAAGCTACTGCTTTTCTTTTTTTTTTTTATTTTATTTTATTTTATTTATTTTTTTTTTATTATCAATTGAACATAAATTTTTTTTTTTTTTTACAAGGTGCTGTGCAAAGAGGGTGCAGTTACATAGTAGGGCATTGTGTACATTTCTTGTGATATCTTACAACCTGTTTTTCCCATCCCTTGTCTAGGTCAGGTAGACCCATATGCAGTATACAATGTATCAAGCACATATACAGTGTTCACAAGACTTGGTCTCTACTGTCTCTCCATCTCCCTTTGTTAACAGTCATATATCAGGGAGATCATGTCTCTTTGTTTTCTGTGTTCTAGGCTTGTCTCACTCAACATTATTTGTTCGAGTTCTGACCATTTCCCCTGCAAATAACAATATTTCTCCATTCCTAATCGCTATGTAGTATTCCATTGTGTATAAGTACCATATTTTTTGGATCCATTCATCTGTGGAGGGGCATCTGGGTTGTTTCCAAATTTTGGCTATTGTGAATTGTGCTGCGATAAACATGGAAGTACAAATGTCCTTT